>NW_015113984.1:46098-52091 GCF_001443285.1 Poecilia latipinna | reverse complement strand
AAAAAATTTTAAAGGGTTAATTTTTTTTGGGTTTTTTTTTTTTTTTTTTTTTTTGGAAGGGCGGGGTTAGCAAATATACAAATGTAAAACCATCTCCTACACAACACAAAGCTTTTGTACTGCCAGTCACTAACTTACTGTGGCATAGTGCCTTGCTAATCAGTACATTTGCAGAGCCTTAAGCTTTCTAAAGTAATATAAACTCTCCATTTGTGTCCAAAGAGAGGGGAAACCGTTGGCCGCAGCAGGCAAATTAAACACATGCTGCACTCCTAGTTGAAACCACAATACAGGCACACAAAGGCCACAGAAAGCAATGTAATATTGTTGGACATTGCTTTTAGACGCATAGCGTGCCAACAGCAAATAGGTGGGTGTTAGCAAGAATTAGATCAGCTGATCTGATAGCCTGAAGAGCGCATTTCATTAGGCTCATTTACTGTATAAGACTGTGAGCGTAGGAGAATAAATAGACTTTTAACCGTGAGGTCTTTGGGTTCTCCGGTTTAAAAAAGCCTCTTTTTCTCTTTTATCAGTGTGCAGTGTCGACACCTGGCCTGTTGGCTTTAATGTCAGATGAAAGGAAATGTATCATACCTGTCAAGTCACAGGAAGAACAAGGGAACTCCTTTTAGAAAAATTCAAACCAGAACCTAGTGTGCCTGTGTTGTGGTTTCTTGCTGCAAGGCAACAGTTTGTTTCTTTGTTTATTTTTTTGAATATGTGCAAAAAAATACCAACAGCAAGCACAAGGTCAGATCTTTTATTTTACATATTTAAGGAAGTGCAAAGTTATCAATATTCCCGCTCCAAATCCATCCACGTAATCGTGCATTTATTACATGTACAACCCATAATATCACTGAACCCTTTTTTAATAGTTAACCCATGACTACAGTATCTGTTTGACTTTAATTACAGTGGATGAACAATTATTTCTTTCGATTTCACAAAAAAAAAAAAAAAACTAGCATGTGATTGTTTGAACAGTTTTTGTCTGCCAACTGTGAAACCCGCAGGAGAGAGGATCAAAGAGTGTTAAATTAATGCTAAATATTTAACCGGCTCAGCAGTTACAAAGAGGGCAGCGACCTAACACGGCAGAGAGGAAATTACAGCTCACCTGTTGACGTGCAAGCAAATTCACACCTGACTGGAAAAAAGTAGATTTAACTCAATCTTTGAGGAAATACAGAACATTTTCACTCCTAAAATCTATGATCTCTGGAGAGTTTATATTTAACTTTTTATTTCATTCACTGTCTTACATCCTAACAGTCATACTAAACCTTTTCTTGCATATTGTATACTATATGATATAGTAGTATTTTAACACAGTTTTCTGCCTTATGACTATTTAATAAACCACCGAATAATTTCATCTGATTGTATTTTGTTTTTAGTACATCAAATGCTGATTGGCTGACTTCCTTGAGATCAAAGTGAAATAGTAAAAACTGTCAGTTGCTGGTTTTTATTTACACACATGCAGGTAGATACAGCCTGAAGGTATATTTGTACAAAGTACACAGGTGAGCACTTGTACAAATCCTCCAAAAAGCACCTGCTTCATGACCTCTATCTCTGTCTCTCTGAATGAAAAAAAATAAAAAAAAGGTCATTTTCTGATTCAGTCAATAAATGTGTATCTAACAGTCCAGTCTGTTCTCAAAATCTAACATCTGCATAATCATCAGCAAGCAACGTCACACAGCCCCTGCTGGACAACGTAGATAACTGCACCCTCAAAAAAAAAAAAAAGATTCTTCCTCAGTTAAAACGGCTCATAAAGACAAATGAAACTTAAAGCTGCAGGTTTCATGGTTTCATGTCTTATTTTCTGTCAGTGACTCATAGACAATTCTGACTGTTGTTTGAAACCACAGGAAGGATGTGGACATGTACTTTGCTGCTCATCTTAGATTTATGTAGCAATGCTCCAGCCTCGCTCCGCGTTCACACTTTGGATGGGGATGATGAGGGTGGAGGAGGGTGAGGGTGGGGCAAGAGGCGTAGGGAGGTGTTGATAATGTGGGTCAAGGCGGTTCATCAGATGGAGGCAGCGCAGAGAGACTCCAGATGTAAACACAACCAAATCTCTCATGTTCCTCTCTAATTAATCTCATTTGTGAAGCAACAAAGGTCAGATAAGCCAGTCACTACTGCCACTAATAACAGCAGAGGAGGAGTAAACAAATACAGGCCGCGGGCCAGATGCATGTTCCAAACGCTTGCGGCGTTTCCCACGGCGGCGTCTCGGATGTTTGGAAAACAGAGCGCAACTCCGAGCTGGCGAAGACGCCAGCTGACGATGCGACTCACTTCCATCGCTTTACGAGAGTTTTCCAGGATTCCCTCGGCTGGGATAATTCTCGGCATTGCCCCACGACTCGGAAGCGAAAGATATCTTTACCTCTCCATGAACTCATGGCCACTTGGTTACTCAGATTAGCACCTGTTCTTCAACTTTGCGTGCCGGCTAAGCTAAATGAGTATTCAGGTACATGCCAAAGAGAGAGACAGAGACAGAGAGAGGGAGTAAGCATGTGTGTGAGAAGGAAGGAGCCAACAGGATGCCAGTTGTTGGGTGTCATGCCAAACCAAGGCACCGGATGGTGGAGATTAAGCGTACTCTGGAGATCACCGGGGCAAGAGGGCAAAACTTTTAGTACAGATAAAGCTTACAAATCCCCAAACAGACTTCTCAGAAACGATGATGGGAACTTTGTTTCACCCCATCGAGGCAGACACAATAAGCGTTGAACTTTGCAGGACCTCAACTTTTCCTCCCCGTTCGCCTTTTTATCCTCCTTACTCCATGTCACCACACATAGACACAGTGGAGTTTCACTGAGGTTTCTGAAAGCTACGGCTTCAAAATCACTCAAATTTTTTCAGTCACACCATTCCTACAGTTTTGAAGCTGAGATCAGAGTTTTCAGAGTTCACCCTCAGCCATCAATCACTGTACTGGTCAACTGGCTACAAGTAAACTACTGATCCCATGTGTGTGGAGTTGGTGGAGGACCTAGGAGGTAGGCGAGACACTTTTCAGGTGATTAATTAACTTAGCAAGCTGAAACACAGAGGAAAACTCCAGAAAACACGAGAACAAACAAGAGAATCCATTGAAGAGAAGTTGAAAACAGAGTGCTGAATCTTGCCTCTGAGTACATTTACCTCGATGAACTGAAAATACACACGCACGGAAACTCTGGAGTCAGAGTAACTAAACACGGAATCAAAGTTTATTTCAACTATATTTTCTTTATACTTGCAGAGAATATCAGATTTGTTGTTTTGGGAATTTTTCTTGCCTTGTAAAATGCAGTCAAGTTGTGAGAACTACTTGACCATATGCTGATTCACTCTTGCTAAGGAAGCAGTTTCAACAATGACACCTGATGAGTTCTTTTTGTAGAGAAAAGCTATTACATCACTACTATGTTGCTGTTTATAGTTTTAAATCTCTGCGTTAATACCCTGATGCTGTGCTGTTTTTACTCAAGGTTATCATGTTGTGAGAATCTCATACAAATCGTGAAAGTTTCTCTCTGGGAAAATTAAGAGGCGAATGTCACTCGCTGCTGTTAGTTCACTTGGAAGAAAAAAAAAGAATCTAATTTTCATCATCTGCGCCTGCAGCATTTCCATTAATAAAGCAGCATTCAAGGCCAGAGGCAACTGAATACGGTCTTCAGGGACACATGAATATTTGAAGTTCATGGCGGAGCAACATGAGGAGCAGGAGGAGGAGCAAGACGGCGCGTGGATCAGAAAACAAGACTCCAAATCAGCCCCCTTTCCATTTACATGTAACAGAAGTAAACAAAGGCGCAGCTGTGATTTAAGCCAGAAAAACAGACTTTTTCTCTCATATTTATGAACCGTCTTGAACTCATGACTCATCCTTAGCAGCTTGGTAAAATGTTTATGCTGTGGAGTCTCTCACAAGCATTCCAGAAGAAGGGCGCAAAAAGAGATGGGAAAAAGATGCCCTGACAGAATATTCTCCATTAAAACAAACAACTTGAAATTAACTATTTTCATCAGCCGAAACACTCCGCACCGTCTTCTGTGCTCGCACAGCACTTCCTGTGGGGGAACCAAAAGTTCTGAGCACCACAACACAAACTTTTGAGGCACTCTTTACCTTGGAAGAAGCTTTTGACGCGGAGGTAGGAGACGGCGAGGCGCAGCACGGACAACTTGTCCAGTTTGGAGATGACGTCCGGAGGGAACGGCAACAGGCTGGCCAGGCGGTCCAGCTCGGCGTTGAGCCTGTCCCTGTGCCGCTTGGACGGGTTGCTTTTCTCGTTGGCAGAGGACGGCTTCCTGTCGACGACAAGGCGGACGGGAATAAACGTCGAGACGTGAAAGTTTGGGATCAGGCGGGTGTAAAAGACAGAAGCATTTCCTTCGGTGAACTTCTGAAGCTAAACTTAGACTTGAGAAAACAAGCCGACAAAAATGACGCATTTGGTGAACTTTACTTAAAACAGTTTTTTATCTATTTAAATGTATACCTTATGTCAGGTTTTTAACATCACAGGAAAAAAAAATACACCTGACAGCAAGTCTATCAGCTTGGACCCTGAAGCAGAAATGACTACTAACTTTGTCAATTTTTCAGCAAAACTTTTTTTCAGCAAAGTTACTGTTAGGAAATAATCTGTGTTAAATGCAAACCTAGTCTTCAGAACCCTCTTAGCATAAAAACAGGTTTATTTTTAATGACTCTTGCAGGGCAAGCACCGCAGAGTCAAGACTTGATAAAACCACACTGCGCACAAGGAAGTCTTTCCTCTCTGCCTTAAATACACCATAAAACCACATTTATTTGTCTCTTTTGACAATAGGCTTGGGGTGGGGGGGGAAAATGACTAAGAAACAGGAATCTTGCACGATAAAACCCGTTCTTCCAAGTGTTTTCCGACAGTAAAGTTAGTGTGGGAAGACTTTGTGATTTTTCCCGGTATTATCTTGAACAATTGCCGTTGGTTTGACTGGAGCATGGAGGTGCAAATTAAGTTTTTTGCTGTTGTTTTATTTTTCACTTTACCAAAATGAAAACAAAAAACAAAGGCAACCACAAAAACAGCAGAATACCATTGTGCTCGTTTCATTTTAGGAGCTGAAAATGTCCATGCAGAGAAGTGGTTTTGATGTGGCAAAGATTTCCTCTCAGATCAGCAGCAAAAGGCAGGGCCGACCATGAAAACTTTATAAATGCCACAGGCCGTTTTTTGGGGGGAGTAAAAGGGAGGGGGGGAAAATTACCACTTCCCTCTTTATTAACTTATATAACAGTTATCACTATTCATTACATCCCTTAGGATCAAATACGAGAAGTCTGCATCACATAAAGTGACGAGAAGTCACTAAAATAAGAATAAAGAAGCAAAAACCTAATTTATCAACTGTTCAGCCTCATTATCTTAAAACCATGAACTTAGACTAAAATACTTGTAAAATCTACTCTATGGTGAAGACTTAATTCATAAATATGCAACAAAAACTCCAAAAGTAATTGTGCTTAAAGTTTCTTTTTTGTTGTTCTCAAGAGTAAGCCTGAAAAATATATAAATAATTATAATAATAATAATATACGCGCACTCGCGAGCACTTATCTAATACATGCACAAGATCAAGCATGGCTCCTTAACTGTTTCTGGACGGGCTTCCTCCTCTTTCTGCCCGCGTACATGCAGTCTCCAGGTGGGATCATGATCTTGCGCTCCTTGGAGGTAACAGGTGCGCTGCGGATAAGACACGGCAAGTTAGAGCTGCTTTACGAAGCGGCTGGAGGAAGACACTTCCAGGGCATGTGCAGGATGACGGCTTCAAAAGCAGCATGTTGTTGACCATTACTACGTTTCCAAAGGTCAAGCTTTGACCCCCCTCCAGATCAAATGAGTGCATCCCCCCCCCCCCCCCCACATTATTTTGGTGTGGGGGTGTTTGTCAACGCAAAAGTTAAACTTATTTTTTTG
>NW_015113984.1:0-42941 GCF_001443285.1 Poecilia latipinna | reverse complement strand
CCAAAAGGGATAGTGTTCCCCCCCTCCCAAGCCACCCCCTTGTTCCCCCCCCCCCCCCAATATTAAGTTGAGCTGGAGAAGTTGTCAAACGTAAATGCTTAAATTATCTTGTGTTAATCATAACTTATTGATGATGTTGTTAAAAGGGCGGTGCAAATTCAAAAACAGCATTTAAAAAAATGATCACGAAACTTAAAACAAAACAAAACAAAACAAAACTAATAAAAAAAAATCTGAGAATAACACACTAACCCAGAATCTCCGTGGATTAAATCCAGAATCGAGTTGGCTCCAGAATCACATCCACTTTAAAATGTTCCAAAGAGATGCGCCTGGCGGAGGTGCACCGGCTCCGGGAAGCGATAGATCCAGCGGGAAGACAAAACACAACGCGGCCGGGGTCCCTGCACGAGCTCCGCGCTGATGTTTTCATCAGCGTCGCTCTGCTCGGAGGCAGATGTTGACTGATTCTTTATACCCAATTGAGTCGCCTTGACTTCCTCGCGTTTCAGGTGGCGGATTCCTCTGAATGACATGTCGAGCTCTTCGCACGCAACTCGCTGCCTCGCAAAAACCGGCGCGAGCGCACACACCACCACACGAGCGCACACACACACACAGAACAGGAGCGTATGCTGCTTTCAAGTGCTGTGCGTAACGTGGGAATTGGTCGTTTTGTTGTGGTTTGAAGATTATCGAGACTGTGGTTCCCACACTGAGCATCCAGCTTGCGAGGGGGAGTTGGGGTCGGTGTGTGGGGGGTTAGGGGGGGTCTTATGAAGTCTGTGGCTCCCATCTCCTCCATGTCGAGTACTGGGGGTGGGGGGGACGTCAGTGTCTCCTCACCCCTGCCATTGCACATTCATATGGAGAAATCTTATAAACACACAAGCTTGTATTAATTAGTCCCTCGTGCTTTTCATTGACATCGTTGTTGTTACATATGTTGTTTGTGCTGTGGTTTCTTGATTCTTGATTTTTTTTTTCTGCAAGTGTAGAAGCAAATTTCTAGGGTGAATTATTATGCACTATTTTCACTCTATTCTTTTCTTCCACTTTTCCTTTTAACTCTTTACTTCACCTGTCATCCTTCCTTTTTTCTCTCTCTTTTTCAGTCTTTTCTGTCACAGTTTGCATTGCATTTGAAATGACCATATAGCATTTTGTAATACAGCTATATGAGCTATTATTGTTGTTGTTTATTTATTTAAAAAGGGACAATTCACATCACATAGCATGCNCGACGAGCAGGGGAATCCCTCCCGCCAGTTGCCTTGCAGGGAGACCGGCAGTCTGATGCATTGCATTTGAAATGACCATATAGCATTTTGTAATACAGCTATATGAGCTATTATTGTTGTTGTTTATTTATTTAAAAAGGGACAATTCACATCACATAGCATGCTAGAGGTACCCATAAAGGCCAGTTGTCATTTTAACGCTACTATATCAAATTTTATCAAAGCTGTGCATACCTTGTTGCTAGAGGCATACCAATTAGAAATACAAATAAACCATTTTTTGTTTGTTTCTTTTCCTGTAAATATCACCAAGTTTAACATGCAAAGCAGACATTTTGGATTTTGAGGTGAAGATTGGGAATTTTCCTCTTTTAAGCTGAAATATGTGAATAAAAATTAAATGCATAATTATACTTTGTTTGACACCAGTTATGCAGTGTCAGTAGAAACCTATGTTTTTATTATTATTATTATTATTATTATTATTATTATTATTATTATTATTTTCAGTGGAAAGTATAACGTACTGTCCCACTGTAAATTTTGTTTTAAATGTCTTTCTAGATGCTTGTGCTTACATAAGTAATTTACAAGGGCGGTTCTTGCTCTAAAAGTTTGATAAGTATTGCATTTGGATTTTTTTTTTTTTTTTTTTTTTTTTTTTTTTTTGTTAATCGTTTTCATAAGAAAAAGAGGAAAAAAACTGGATGTGTTGAACTGGATTCCAATCCCTACCATGTTTTATTTCGAAAGAAAAACTCGGCTAAATTTCTGCATTATGTTTGTGTGAATCCCCGTTTAGTATTTGTGGTGATATATCAGTTTTTATCTTTTCGAGGAGCACGTGAAAGCAGCATATGCTTAAAACGGCTTGCGCGAACTGCCGCGTGCGCATACACACACAACGAGAGGGGCGGGACCTCGCGCTCACTACAGCGGCTGTCGCCACTTTCAAACTGGACAGTCGAGACTGCCGACGCGAAACTCCGGTGGAGAACCGGAGACTCGTGTCTGGGAAACAGCGGCTTCACATCCAGGCACGAGCCTTTTTTCTTTTTTTTTCTAATGGACTAACGGGGAAGTCTTTGAACCAACTTAGATGTAGTTTCCAGCAACCGGATGGTTCAGCGGGAAAAGCGTGACAGTTGCGTCAAACGTGAAAGAAATCCTTTTGTTTACCCTGGAATCCTCTTCAAAACAAACACATAGTGCCTCTGTAAAGTCGCGAGATTAAAGTTTGGCGCCTGCGTGGGTTGTTTACATGAAAGTATCATTAGGAGTGACTTGGGACTTACGAAACTGCACTGGGTGTACCTATTTTTACATTTATCACTGGAAGAGCTGCGGTTATCTTCAGTCACCTGACTCGGATGCCCCATTTCTGTTTCCGTAGCCTACTATTTAAATCTAATAATTTGGTCAGATACTCTCCCAAAACACCAGCCTCAACTTCCAAGGGTGGAGGCTCTGACGTCACAGGGGCTCCGGAGAGAGCCACTCCTTTTGTCGCCACACAGAAACAAACATCCACCAAAAGAAGCTCGTTCTGCACAAGAAACAAACAAAAATAACTACACTGCATTACAACTACATTACAAAAGAAAACACTAATACGACCCTAATAGATACAATTTAAAACATCCATAATCGATATAGAAACAGTCAGTTTATATAATGTGATTTACATGCTTGTTTTTAATGCCTAGAAAGAATCTGAAAATTATTTGTTTGTGGCTTTATAAGTAGAGTAAAAGTCTTAAAATCTTTCTTACAGTCCCTACATCGCGCATACCACAAGGGGGCGTCCATTTTCTTTGACAAAACATTTAAACAAAGAGAAGAAAACGTACCGCGTTCAACTTGGAGAACATATCCGAATGTGGCCATACGCACTGTAAAGTTTTTCCTTTTGTGGTTGATAATGAACTTTTGGAAAGGAAAAAAAAAACGACTTTTGAAGAAACCGCTAGCGTTAAAATTTTCTTGTTAGCACGAAGTATTTGTTTCCATGTGGTAATATGTTGTGTTTGCTCCGTGGAAATTATAAACATGATTCTTTAAGTGAATAGGCAAAATAGATTTTAAAAGATTAAAAAAAAAATAAAACAAAGAGGCTTTCAAAAATCCTATCTCAAGAGATTAAATTGTCTCGATAACAAAATTGTCCTGTTGTCATGAGATAACCTCGGCTCTCTTATGACAAAATGCTAATTTCTAACGAAGGGGAAGCCACAAAAAAACCTGAAAATATAATAACATTAATTCATAAGTTGGCTCATGTTGTCCCCTGCTTGCGCTCTCTTGGGTGAAAAGACATTTTACTCTAGATAAGGTAAAAAAAATAAAATATAATAAAAAAAAAGATATTTTTTACAACTGAGCTGTAGCTGCTACATTACAAAACATTTTATCTGCTCTATTTTCTACTACCAATATTGTGAAAAAGTAATTTATTTTTCTTTTCTGTTTAGCTTTAATTTGGACTCATGTATAATTAAAATAATGTTAACGTAACTGAATAAAATCAGCCGATTGAAACTCTTGGTATTGTCAGTGAGAGACGTGCAACCAAAGATGTAAACGCCATCTTTCCAGCCTTAAGGTTAGAATTTATGAATATCTTCTCTACCGCCCACAAGTATAACGCACAATGGCACAAAGCTAATGTGAAGTGGCCCTTTCAAATCCACAGGGATATGCATAACAGGCCTTTTCTTGGTCATCTTTAGGTAAAGGTGTTGACGTACGCCCTCTTCTTTATGCCTTTTATCTTCTCTTGACTCGAGTTTCTATAACGGCCCCTTAGATGGGGAAGAGAGGAAAAGAAAAAAGATTCAGACGGGAATGGTTTGAATAATTTTTGATACCTGTCAGGCATATAGGCAGGTATAGAGGGATGTAATGCGGCTCAAGGAGTTTGACGTCAGCTGTTTTTATTAGCTCTAAAAAATTTTGCGTTGTGATTGTTTTGCTGAAACTTTGATCTGCAGGCTAATAAAGCCTGCTGACAGCATGTAGCTGTCACTGCCCATTTCGACAGCAATAAAGTTGAGTAAAATAGCTATAATCACCTCTGGTCCTTATTAATAATGCATGTAGTATGGGGGGGAGGAGAGGAGAAAAAATAATGGTGGTGAAGTTACTATGAGAGCAAACGAATCCATGTGTTCCCAGTCTACTCTTCTGACAGGCCTGACATTGTAATCATTAGCATGAAGCAGTCAGGTTGCGCTAGTGACAGCGCACGTGGCACTTTACCAGGGGAGATGTTTTATTTGTTGTGACAGGTGAAGCTGTGGATCCATAGAGGCCTTGTTAAGACTGTCAGTTGCTGCCATTAAAGCTACAGGGAGCTTTGGTATCGTTGCAAATCCACAGCCAACATTATCCAAGCTGCCTTCCAGATTAGCCCGGGCTTAAACTTCCGATAACCCTACCGGGGCTGACCTTTGCACGCAACCCTGAATGCGTCTCCATACAGCGTGCCTTTTTTTGTGTGTGGTTGAACACGCGTTTAGGAACAAGGAGCTCGGAGACGAACCGGGGTGGACCTGCTGAAAGCCCCCGCTTGCCAAATGCAATAGTGTGGCTTTCATTGATTAAGACGTTTCCATTAGTGTCGCAGTGTGATTCCGTGGAGACATGCGGGGGGCCGTGACACGACCGGTCTGATCGTGATGGACGTTCATAATTGATGGGAGGGTCAGGATCGGAAAGTAGTCACACACATACACACACACACGCACACACACATGCACCCGCTGATCCCCTGTCACTGTCATTTAGAGCAAACTCTTTCTTATTAAGGACCACATGACTGCTCAAATGGAAGTAAAGCTATCTGCAAAACAAAGGACACAATGCGCAGTGTGTTCCGTTTGAAATGGCTCAAGCTCAGTCAGATTGGATGGAGAGTATGTGTCAACATCAATTTTCACTGTCTTGCCGCAGATTCCCAATTGGATTTGCATCTTAGGACTTTGACTGGGCCATTCTAATGCATCAACTTGCTTTGGTCTAATCTAGTGATGTCTGAACGTTTTGCCATATGGGTCAAAATCTTCAACTGAAAAGTACTTTGGGGGCCAAAAAAGAAAGTTTGTATGTTCTTAATTATAAACCAAAAACATGTTTAGATATTTTTTTTACCTGCTCAACAATGAATATAGAACTTCTTCCACATATTTGCTGTTTACCTTATAGGGACAATATTATATATTTTCCAGGTATGTAGTGGCATTATATGTACAATCAAGTAATTTTGTTACCTATATACATATTGTATATGATGTAAAAGAAATTTGACTTTGTAATTTAACGCCTTAAAATTGGGACACTCTCTTTCTGAAACTCCACCTTCAGGCAGTCAATATATTATTCCTCTATGAACTATTTAACAATGTTCTCCATACTGAGCTCAACAGATATGTCTTTTAAATTAAAATTAAAGCACCTTTAAAAATTTTAATTTGAAAAACTTCTCAATCAAAAAATGTTTTGAGATTAAAATACAATCATAAATCAATTTATGATTGTATTTTAATCTTAGGTGTAAGGTGTATGCAAGTGTTCAACCAACAATAATGCAGCTTATTTATTCAGATTTTATTTTTTTCAATATATTTTTTTCCAATTGTATTTTTTCATATTTCATTCTTTGAAACTTGGACTTTTCTTGAGATAATATTGGAACAAATTTCTCACCGAACACCTGGACTTACACTGACATTAAATGACGCACATGATGTGATATGTGAACACATTCACTAATTAGGTGACTTCTGGCAATTATTAGGCCTGGACTCAGAACATCCACGACACACTTCCAACATTAATATTAGTGAAACATTTCAAAAACCATGTTTTGTTTCCTTCCTCTTCGTAATTATGCAATAGTTTTGTGTTAGTCTATGAAGAAGTTTGCGGTTGTAACGCGACAAAATGCGAAAAAGTTGCAAACTTTTGCAAGACCGAGTGTAAAATAAACCACAGGAAAGTGATTGAGTCACATGCAGAAGTTGTTGAAAACTCATCATTGGGCAGGAAGTATAGAAGAGCTGGATTTGGTGTGGAAGTGGAGCCACTTTATGAGCCCTGACATGCAGAACATTGTTCAGCCAAAGAAAAAAAAATAAAACAGGACTGAAATTATTTTATAAGATGTGGAGCATGTTCTGACTTTTATGGGGCATGTTTTTAATATTAAGGTTTGAGCTGTTTGCTCTAATTTGGTTTAGTTGTAAAGTTGCCGAGCAGTCCCACTCCCCGAACGTCAAGTGTTTAATACCACATCTTTATCAGGCTGACATTTGTTTGGGGACAATAAGCCGATCTTCTTTTATCTCATGGGACTGCAAATCTCAAATCCGGAACAGCATTTGAATGTGCTACAAACTAGCAACTCACAAAGAAAAAATATCCTGATTCATAACAATGATCACTTTTCAATAAAACTGCAAAAACTATTCTATTATGAGAATGTCCTGTCAACACTCAGCATGAAAGGTGCTAATCATTTTCAAACCCATGCTTTGGTTTCCTTTTTTTTTTTTTCTTTCATTGATTCTATTACGATTTGCATCAACTGCTTTAGGGGGGAAAAAAAAGGTACATTTTGGGATTTCGGAGATAATCTTTTGTTGACGTTTGGATTTTAGGTTTTTCAAAGGTCGTTCGATGGTCAGATGGAAGAGGTCAAACAGAGATTGTCTCTCTTTTTCCTGTGTCCCTCGATCATTCTGTAATCTGCTTGGGCTCTTTGACTTTACACAAGAATCAGGGGCAGAAGGGCTTACACGGCTGCGTGACACCCGGAGTTTCAGAAAGCATATGAGTCATATTTGTTTGATGGAGTAATGATGATGATGGATGGCAAGCGTGGAAGCAGGCAGCGGCTAAATGCCGGGACGCTGTTGGCATGGGCAAACCAAAAATCGGTTGTAAAGGTCGGGAGATTTTATGGTAACACTTTATTTGAAGGGGGATGAATAAGACTGACATGACACTGTCATAAAGATGACATAAAAACCTGTCATGAACATGAATAAGCCTTCATGAATATTTATGACTGTTGTCATAAAGTTCTATTCGGTAAATTATGACGCTTTTAATACAAAGTTGACATTATTCAAAATGTCTTTGTTATGACAACTTGACATTAACCAAGAAATCATTACTGATAAACTTTACCTTTAATAACATAAAGTTACCTAATTTTTAAAGTGCAATCAGTAATACTTTTATAACAAATTTATATCAGTGATGATTTCCTGGTTAATGTCAAGTTGTCATAACAAAGACATTTTGAATAATGTCAACTTTGTATTAAAAGTATCATAATTTACCGAATGACGCTGTATGACAACAGTCATAAATATTCATGAAGACTTATTCATGTTCATGACAGGTGTTATGTCATGTTTATGACAGTGTCATGTCAGTCTTATTCATCCCCCTTCAAATAAAGTGTTACCGATTTTATTTACAACTGTTTATAACCCACGAATCCTAGGATTAGTAAAGACAGGAGAATCTGAATGAGAGCTAATTTATTCACTGATAAATACAAAACTGATTATGACTTTATTTTTGGCAAACCATTTCTGTTTTGGGTCACTGTCCTGCTCAGTGATTTTCTAAAAATATAAAACGTTCTAACAGTTCGAAGACTTCACGATGCCATCCTCTGACAGGGTTTGTCACGGTTTTTGGAAGTGAAACGGGGCCACATCATCCCATATCCTCCTCCATACTTAACAGTATGATACACCAAAAACGGGTTTGTGTCTAGAAAGCTCGATCTTTGTCTCTTCTGCTACTGAAACTCAGAGCTCTCACGACGGTCCTCTCTCTAGCACTTCTCTAATCCTCCTCGCCCTACATGGTGAAAAGATAAACTTTGCTCCTCGTCCAAACGTGTCTCTGGCAGTTTCAGCGATTGTAAACTTTGTATATTTATTGCTTTGACCATTAATATGGGCAGGGTTTGGTAGGTTGTTATTTCTTGTAGCCATTTACTAACTTCTAACCAACAGCCTGCATCTGCCTTACTTTATTGGCATCTTTTTCATTTTGATGAAATGTGGTATCATATTAATATCAAAGACAAACAAGAGGCAAAAAATTACGGAATACGCGAGCGTCGTTCAGTGTGTAAATCAGCTTAAAATTATAAAGTGGAGAGACACAAAAAATCTTCTGTTGCATTTGTTTAAAATGGATTGTTAGATGTATCGGTAAGTAATTTTGTAATAAAATAAAATAAATTACAAAAATTCTTAGCTAATAAACGTGTTAAAACTTGTGGTTGAAATTTTCAAAATAAAATCCAAGTAAAATCAGTGACCTCATGCTACTTTGGTAACAAAAAAATACATACTATTGCTTTTTGCACGTCTTTATCAGAGGTGGCAATAAGTATGGAGAAGAATAACAATAAAAACGGTCTATAAATACATGGTGATCCTGCTGAGAATCACTGCTTGTCACTAGAGAACAGGAGTAACCCAGACACAAGGGAAATAAAGTCATTGCCTGAGGTTATCCACATTTTAAAACAGCTGTCTGTTGTACAGCCAGAGGCTGTGGTAAATTATTTATTGCATATGTTGGATTTATTTGGAAACCCCCCAAAAAACATTCGTAGGGATCAAACATAAGCAAAAAGGGACACCAATGATGAAGTACTCTGTGTTCTTCCACATATGGGGTTATCCAGGGATACTGCTCGGCCCACTACTTTTTTAGTGTTTTCATTTCTTTCTTTATTCTTTTGTTTTTGTGAAGTTGCAGTAAACCCCAGAACTGAATTTCAACACATCACTTTAATTCAATTCAGTTTCTTTATAGTGGCTTGCAAAAGTATTCATACCCCTTGACCACTGCCATATTTTGTCACATAACACCCACAAACATAAATGTATTTAATTGGAATTTAACGTGAATTTAACCAACACAAATTAGTATACAACTGTGAAGTGGAAAGAAAATTATACAGGACTCAAAAAAAATTTTTTACAAGTAAAAAAGGGAAAAGTGTGATGTGCAAAAGTATCCAGCCCCCTTTTCTCTAAGTGCCACCAGTTGCCTACAGAAGATGCCTGACGACACTGAAACTCAAAAGTTTGAAAGCGCACCTTTTTCACTGTTTCAAATATTTCGACTGTTTGATCCGCCTTGCCACATACGTATGCTTTTCTGTTCTGAAATGTGACTTTTAAGTTCTCGTGGGAAACCCAATTCCGAAATCTAATTTCATGCCTAATCTCGTCCCTTCATGCCTTCCACACCCTCAGCCTCTGCTCGGATCGCCTGTGGAAAACCAGCTGCGGCGTCAGGAAGGGTTTTCTGCCTTATTTGGTTTGAGACGGACTGTTGGGAATGCCAGGAAATTGTATAATAAGGTTTTAAACACAGAAGTCATAATTTTAACTATAAAATATCTATATTTTAAAATGTCTGAGTGTAATCGGATTGCATTCAGACATATTTCTTAAAATCATTAGTAAGTAAAGTAGCATGATGTAACCACTTCAGTCTCCTTTGGTAGACATGTTGGGATTTTGTGTAAAAAAACAAAACAACAATAACAACAACAAGAGTTCACTTTTATTATTCACCATAAACAATTTCTAACCATCTTTAACCAGTCACAGTGTTAAGTTTACTTTCAGAATGCAATCATGATTCATGAATGGTGTTCCCAACCACAGCACAACTACTGTACTGACAGCTACAAACAATATTATTTAATGTTATTCAGCGTAATCAAAAGCATATGTGCATGAAAACAATTATGAGGAAATTGAATGAGTCACTCCATTTGCTTCCCACATGCCGCAGCCATGTTAATATCTTCCAAATGTAGCTCTCGCGCTCCTGCAAATTCCTCCCCGCGAATGTACATCTGAGCTCCGGCTCTGTCGCGGCAACGGGAGAGGGAAGCCTTCCTGCGCTGCAGCCATGTTTTTCATTAAACTCTACAAGATCTCTGTCGCCTGCCTGTCGGCTTCGTCTACATCCAGGTCATCAAAAAACGGGTTTAAAGGGGCCAGTCTGTTGCAGATTTTGGTCAGGTCGGGGATTGATGGTGGGTGTTGAGGCTTGTCAAAGAATGAAGATGAAGAGGGTCTAAACCAAAATTTGTTCATAAAACAAAAATGGTCTAAATGAGAACCGTTATATGCGTAATTTGTATGGTAATGAGCACACAGGCCCACTTCACGGTGGGGTTTTCCATTCGAACACAATCCCAAGGCCAAAATACAATGTATTGTGTTTTCTGATTCCTCTTTCAAGTTGGAGCTTTATCTATATGAGACAAAAATAGCGTTCTTGTAATATCCAGCACTCAAAAGCCTTTTGTGTTCAGAAATTGAGAATTACAAGAAAAGTCAACAAAACATTTGTGACTGAGAGGAAAAAAATTACTTTACACCTCCTTTGAAATCACAAACCTTCTCCGTCAACCTCAAAAGTTTTCTAAAATGTGCAAATTCTTCGTATAGCCAATAATCAATTGTGACTCATGAAATCTACGTCTGCAAACTCTGTCTAAGCTATTGAGTGTTTTTATAGTCTCCTTCTTGCTGTTTCATTATTTCACTGCTGGCTTTATCTACAACATTTAAAACTGCAGTATGTAACCTTTATAAACAATGTTTTGCTTTTATATATTTGTCAAAACTGTCACCAAACCATGAAAGTGTAATATGAGACGGATAAACTGAAAATACATAAATAAATTAATCTAGCTAGGAGCTCAATTTTTTTTCAGAATACTAACCCAGCTGGGGGCAACTGCTTTGAGTAGTTAGCAAGCCAACCCAACTGGGGGGCAACTGCTTTGACTAGTTAGCATGCTAACCCAACTGGGGGCAACTGCCTTGGCTAGCTAGAACGCTAACATATGGCCACCAATGACAACGGAAAACAGTTTTCCCTTTACTGCTAAGTTGTTTCGCAATATAGAACTCTATACAAGTCTCTTTTTTTCCATTTCTTTTTTTATTTGCTGAGGATCCGATTTTAGAGGAAAATACTTCTTCAAGGCAGAGCCGCTTCTAGTAGCCTTGTAGTGAGACAAATTTCAGTCTAATCCACTTTCAAGCACTGTAGTAGTTTCATAGTCATGACATTTTTTGTGCGTGTCAAACGACCCGTTAAATGCCTTACTAGATGTGGTGATAAATAGTCCAACAGGCCCAATTAATTTTACTGAAAGATTTGGGAGATTTGGGACATATGAATGTTTCCTACAAAGCGCAGCCTGCAGGCTGGTTCTGGAGCTTTAAAAGTAGCTACTCCAAACCTTGTTAAAAACGAAAAAGAACGAGAGAGAGAGTAAAAGTTGGCTGGGTATGTTCATTTAACATGAAACGTTTTAAGATGTAGTTGTACAAATAGTACCAAATATATCCTTAAAGGAAAAATTACGATAAAGCTTTTCCAGACAGCCATATTAAACCCTCCAAATATGTTTTACAACAGGTGACGACATTCAAGCTCGCAATTTTTTGGGAATTTCTTTATAATGAATGACGGCTGCGAGGAAAATTATGCAAATAAAACATGTGAGGGTGGAAACTCTGGAGGATTTAAAATCAACTCCCTCCTAATCAATGTTGGCACAAATCAAGTCGTGTTTTTGTACTGGGATATCCTTGTTTTATTGATACAGTGGAGTTCGAGGAGGAGGAGATCTGGCAACAAAAAATAAATAAAGGAACTTTACAGGACTAAATGTAAATGTATTTTACTTATTTTTATTTTATTTTATTTTACTATTGCTGAAGTCTTCAACTTTAGTCAAAAAGTTGAAGACCGAATATATAAGTTCAGGAGAGCTGAACGTTTCATGTAGCGGTAAGAGTTTACTGCCCCCTTCTGGACGATAGGAGGATTTTCTCCTCCGTGTTTGTGGCAGCTTTCCTTCAGCCCTGACACATAGATTTAATTATTTCCCGCGGTCAGAGAATTTAACTGTAAAACCTAAGAGTAATTCAGATTCCTCAGATTCTTTTGATCAAATTCACCAAATTTCAAGTAAAGATTGTCTTCTCTCTGGCCAATCTACTCTGAAGGTCCTATCATCTGTAAGGTTCTCCAGCCTTAAGAGCTGTTTTGTCCACTAAGATGTTAAATAATAAAAAAGTGTAATGCCTAGGTGGGACCCATATGGGGGAAAGGAGGGCTGATATATGGGTCCCATATGGGACCCATATATCAGCCCATGTATATGGGCTGATATATTAGTGCCCATGTAGGGCCACAGCCCACATGGGCCCTAAATGGACAAACCCATATGGGACCCATATGGTATACCCTCCTTTTCCCCACATGGGGCCCACCTAGGCATGCTGGCAGGGAAATCATTGTTCTCAGTTAGTAAAGCTGAGTTGTCCTTCCTTGTTCTTTTTTTTTTCTCCACAAGTACTCCTTCAGTGTTTTCTGAAATTGGACTGAAACCTTTAACCTACAAACTCAAAACTAACAACTAACTTAAAGCAACATATGGGAGTTTGTTTTAAGTCAACAATTGTTGAATATCAATCAAATTTTCAGATGCATACTTTTTTACGGAGCCCTCCAGGAGACAAGGGGAATTTTTTTTCTTTTGCGTTCCCTCGCAACAATCTACTGATCAGTTCATGGGGCATAATTGATACTGTAAGCCTTTCTTACGGTGGCCGCCGTACTTTCTGCTTTAATACAAGCTTATGTAAGGTTTTTCCATGGACTACTGAGTTATCTCGGGGTAATCAGTCATCTGATTGTGTCTCTGTTGTGTTCGTGTCTGAATGGTTTAAAGGGCAACTTTCAGTGCCGTTCCATCTGAGCCTGAACAGACACAAACATGCAGTAAATAAATCGATTTTCAATCAGTTTTTTCTTTTTTGCACCAAAGCGTTAATAATAATAAACACGTTTTGTTATTATAAAATAATATAATAATAATGGTGGTAGAGGGCCGCACTGGGTTAACTCGGGGAATCTCATCTGTCCGTGTATCAATCAAATCCAAACCTCTTCTTTGTTCTGTCACAATTATCGATTTATTCCATTTTGATTATCATGCTCCAAACTTTGCGAGGACTGACCACCCAGCTCACCCGCTGCCTCATACACACATCCAGCAGCGTCACCTTCCCATTCATACTTCATGACAGTCACTCCCACATCGACACGCCCACCACCAGGTGTCAAAGCCGCTGCTCCTGTCATATCAATAATTACTTATTTCATTCATATGGCTCTTACAAAGCCTCACTGAAAACGTGTTTATTATTATTAACGCTTTGGTGCAAAAAACTGATTGAAAATCGATTAATTTACTGCAGGTTTATGTCTGTTAAGGCTCAGATGGAACGGCACAGAAAGCTGCCCTTTAAACCATTCAGACTATGAATACAACAGAGACACAATCAGATGACTGATTATCCCGTGATAATAACTCAGAAATAGTCCAAATAGTTTGGATGTATTTTTATTTCTTTCCTACTTACGGAAAGTTTCTGTTTATATCATAAGTTTGTTGTGCCTTTCTATACTAAAGAAAAAAGATATAAAACGTCTGATATTTCACAACGAGATATTAACATTCATGGAAAAACCTTACATAACCTTGTATTAAAGCAGAAAGTTCATGCGGTATTCAATTATACCGCATGAACTGATCAGTCGATTATTGCGAGGGAACGCAAAAGTATTGCGAGGGAACGCAAAAGAAAAAAAATTCCCCATGTCCCCTGGAGGGCTCCGTACTTTTTCACTTCTAGAAAAGCAAACAAAAATTTCGTGTTATAAGAGAAACAATCTGCCAATGGAACAACTTTTTTTCTTTTTAAGATTAAACAATTGTTGACTTACAACGAGCTCTTATATCTTGCTGAAAAATTACTTGTGAGTCAGTTTTGTCTTATTCAAGTCAAGTGTAGTAAAATATTTGCACTAGAAATTGGACAAAAATAAAACTTTGTAAGGTTTTGTGTTTTTGCCGTGTTGGACACTTTTCCTCTTGAGTGATTTTTCTCGACAGACTGTTTCAGTCATTTCACTTCAGCAGCTTCCAGAGCCAATAAAAGACAATCCAGATACCTTTTATTTCCACACACAACCGATTTACTTTATAATCAAACCGATGCTTTTATTCTACGTTTGTTGCATCTCATGTTCTTATCACAAAATGTCTGATAATTGACGGTGTACCGCAGGGTTTTGTCCCAACACTCCTGTTTTTTGTTTTGTTTTGTTTTTTTCAATTTTTTCCATTTCCTGTTTCCCAAGCAGCTCACGCTTCGGTGGAAAGAAGAGGCTGCTTCCTTGCTTCCCAGTTTGGTCCAGCCGTGTCCCATAAAGCGCTCTCTCAACTGGAGAGCTTGGCTGATCCTCTTGCACTTATTTTTGTCGCCATTCAGGAGCCTCCAGAAAGAGTCGTCAACATCCACGCTCCTGCTGGAGGGACCTTTGGAGTGTTTCCCTTATGGGAATCAGCGTAGATAAGGTTATCTTTTGCTGGAGGAGCGAACCTGATGCCTCATCCAAGTTGTTGGAGCTGAACAAGAAAAAAAAAAAGATGACAAAGAATAAGAAGATGCGATGAGTGCTCTTTTTTTAAAAGTCTGCAGTAATCGTTTTGTGCTTACACCGAGACTGGCCTGGTGGCCTCGGGTTGCTGGCGCTGCTGCCGAAGGACGACTGGAAGTTATGGATGGTCTCTTGAAGGATCTGCCTCTCCCGACCCTAGAGGCGGCCAGAACCCAAATGTCATAAATACATGTAGACGAGAGCGCAGCAAAGATTTGAACTGAGCACAAAGAGCTGCGGTGAGCTGAAAGCACCTTTCCAGCATTGAGTTCGGATATGGCGGCAAGGATCTGCTGTCTGGGGCCGTCTGTTTTGATCCCCAGCTCCTTCAGGTCTCCGTCTGTTAGAGTCAGGAACGCTTCCATGTCGACCTGAAACAGAAACAAAGAAATGAGGAAAAATCGCTTCAAAAAGAAAACTAAGGAAAAGTTTCCTTCACGCCTGAAAAAATAACAATAAAAAAAGATGGAAATACCTCCTGCTCCTCAAAAATAGGCTGGTATTTCTCAAGAGACAGTTTCTTCAAAATACTAGACAGCTCATCTGGGGGGGGGGGGAATAAAAACACACATTGAGGTTTGAGAGAACGTGATGAGTCTGCGCTGACGACAGAAAGAGCCGCCACCTTCGTCGGTGATGGTGCCACTGCTGGAGCCGCCGCTGCTTTTGGAGCGCGGGTGAGACGAAGCCGACGACAGAGAGTCGCCCGGGCCGGCGGGGATCTTTGGGGTCGGGGACGGAGACGGGGTTAAAGTGGGGGACGTGCTCTTGGAGGTGGACGAATTCCCAGACTGCGATCTCTTTTTCAGCTCCATCTTCTACAGGGAAGGAAATAAGAGAGCAGCTTCCATGTAGAGCTGGCCAAGACTTACACATCCATCTGGAGCGTTTAAAGGGGCGGTTTTGTGTGATATCCAGGCACACAGTGTCATTTTATAGCACAATCAAGTAGCTATGTCAACTTCAGCTGTTATAAAAATGCTGCATATGTCAAAAATGATCTAAGCAAAATTTGACTTTGTAATTGGACACCTTGAAGTTGGCCTCTGTCTCTTTAAGAAGCTTGTGTGTGGAAAAGGCAGAGCTTGGTGAGACCACGAGTTTTGAGCAGCTGAATGGTTGCCACGGGAGATTAAAGGATTTCTCAAACATAAAGAAAAGAATCAAAGCAACACTTCAGATATGTTTTTGATGAAGGAAAAACATTATAACACAACATAAACTCAAAAATGTTGATTTTACATAACACTGCCCCTTTGGCAAATGTATTCTTTTTTGTTAAGATTTGTTGTGGCGTTTCTATAGATTTGTGCACTAATATTTTATTAAACACAAAATTATTATAGCCATTCCTTATATACATATTATAGACATTCCTGGAGTGTTGCCTTGATTCTTTAACGCATGTTTGAGAAATCCTATAATCTCCCGTGGCAACTATTCAGATGTGCAAAACAGCTGGGTGGACCAAACGCCACCACTCAGCTCCTTCAGACTAGTATAAACCTCTGACCAGAACCGCATTAACGACTGTAAAACTGTGGAGACGTTCTGCTGGAAGTCGGAATTAAAAGGAGCCCAAACCCTTCTGGCGTGGAGGTCCGAGGCGACCAGGCTGGGGTTGGACGGGATGTCAGGCAGGCTGACCGGTACTGACGCCGGCAGAGGAGCCGGGCTATGGTGCTTCTCTGCCGTTTGGGTCTTCACCTCTATCAGCCCCGCAGCTCTTTTACGCTGGGCAGCTATCTGGGAGAGAACACTGTCTGCGCTGCCCCCTGGTGGAGGTGAGAAAAGAAATATTGGTACACTCACCGTCAGCTCATTTCCATCGAGTGATGTGTCTGTTTGCACCTGAGCGATTGTGAGAGTCCCGGTTGATCCCCGCTACTCCGTTTGACCCCCCGGAGGAGTGGGGGGAGTGATAGTGACCAGAATTAGAGGGCGAGGATGAGGAGGGTCCCTTAGGGATGCTCGGAAACTTGATGGACCTGTTCACAACACGACTGATGGACGTCTTCGAGAGGAAAACAAAAGCAGAGAGAGAGGAGGATAGTAGACGAAGGAGTGATGGTCGTTACGGGAGCTAGAAATGTATTTTCCCTCACAATGTCAGAGTTCCCGCTGCTGTTGAGTTTCCTTTGAGGAGGCATTGGCAGGCGCGCTGCCTCGCTCTTCCCGTCTTGGAGGAAACGTGATCGGTCGGAGTTCCAGGGCTCAAAGTTGGACGGCGGCAGGAAGGGAGGGATCACGGCTTTCAGCTTGTCATTCGGCAGCCGGGTCAGAGGAGCGCCGCTTCTCAGCTGGGGGAGAAACAAAACGCAGGGTGTCAGCAACCGATGGCATCAAAACCTTGAAATCTTTAAACTGGACCCTGAAAATGTTTTTTTTTAAAAGTGTATAAACACGCCTCTGCTCCTAATATAACTAATAATTTATGTCAAAAAAGTTGGAAAAAATATTCAGAATCCTGTTCCAGGAAAAAAACTAATTGGTATCAACAATGCCAAAATTTCACCAAAAAATCGGACCTCAAAATTCCGATAGGTGCATTTCTGCTTGAATCTATTTATGTCAAACCAAACGCTCTCACCATTGTGGTTATCAGAGAGTCGTCCTTTTCTGAGGATGTTCTGCAGTGACCTGCTGAAAGGTAGAAACTCATTTTACCCAAATGCTACGTAACATTAAGGTTTAAATGGTCAAATATTCAACAACCCCTCAGTTACTGAGTCTCACCGGCGTCTTTGGTCTTCACGGCCCACGTGGCGCTCACATCACTCGCTCCTGGAGCTGCAGTAGCAACTGCCGCCGCTGCCGCCGCCGCCGCCGTCCCATTAGGCACAGCTGCGGCCTTCGCGTCCGCCCTCATCGTGGCGTCCAGCGGGGTCTCGGCTTCGTCTGGAAACGGAGCCAGCCGATTGGTTGAGAGGCCGTGCCTCAGGGTGTGAGTCAGCTTCAGCCTCCGGAATCGATTGGACATTCTGCTCCACCAGGACTGCAAAGGTATGAACACCACACAAAAACTGCAGCAACACTTACAGAAGTATTTACACCCAAACACAACCACTAACTTTAACCTTCCTTTTATATGACAGACTTACACAAAGTAGTGCAGTGAATACTTTTGCCAGATACTAAAAAATGCCCTTTTTTCTCAAAAATGTAACATTCCTATCATGCTTATGTGTAATGTAAATTTTTACGTCGGTTTTGTTCTTAATATGAGCAAATTGATCAAAGAAAACAAAACATGAAACATTTAGTATAACAGTAGGTATACAACTAACGATTATTTTAGTAAATGATTATTCTATCAATTATTCTGACGATTAATTGATTAATCGCATAAAAAATTGGCACATTCTGCAGATTTCTCATTTAACCACTCAAGATTATTTTATACAATATTACAAATATGATCAAGAAATGTAAATAAATAAATGGTTCAAAAACTTTTTTGAAATAAGAAAAACACTGTATTGCCTTAAGTGGAACAACAGCAAAAGACAGATCTGCAGCTAAATAAAAACTTAAGTAAGCTGTTTCTACTTCACTTAACATCAGTACAGTTTAAGTCTGATCTGTTGACTGATTTTTTCAATTAACCAATTAATACTCCAGTGATTAATCGGTTATTAAATTAGTTGATGATTATTTCCATAATTGATTAATCACAATTAATCAGATTAAGTTTCAGCCAGAAATAAAAGGAATCAACCTCTTTACCTTAAGGCTTCCCTTGTCATCGGGTGGCACTGGAATGTTGTTGAGGGACTGTCTGCTTTTGGAGTGGCTGATCAAGGCTCTGCCGCGATGTTTGGACTTGTCCTTGTCCACCTGCATGCACACTGATGCCAAGAGACGCACCAGCTCCGTGTCTGATAAAACAAGAAGTAAAATTAAACGCACAGTTGAGAGTCAATGAGAACAGAGTGACGTTCAGCATGTCTACCTGGGTCATTGAGCAGCATGACCAAATCAAAGGCAGTGTATCCATTCTTAGCTCGCAGGTTGACATCGGCTCCTTGACTCAGCAGGTACTTGACAATGTCTTTATTGCTGGGAGGGAGCGGGAGAGAGGGCAGCAAAACAAAAAGAAGGAGAGGTGATTATTGTGTCAGCAGTAAAACCTGGAGCAGAAGCAACGATAGTTTGGTTGGTGACGGCCAACAATAGAAAAGCTGCTGCCCCAAAGATGGAAGGAGTCTGGGGAAGCAGCTAACTTTCACCGCATGAATGACGGAACAATTTTTGCAAAGTGAAAAAAACTAATTTGCCTATTTGTAAAAGAAATGCACAGAAAAATTGGTTGATGTCAGAAATTTTGTGTTTTTGTTTTTTATTTTAAGTTGACTGGCGCTAACTAAGGTAATCTTTTGCTAGCACAACCAGGTGATGCTAAAAAAAGCACACTGAGTGTGTATGCCACTACTACGCTAAAAGGATTGAAAGTTAGCTATTTTCAATTTGTTGCTCTTTTAAAAAAAAAAAATAGAGGAAAAATGAAGATGGAAGACGCTATTTAGAAGGACCAAGATTTTTAGGCGATAAGGCTAAACATTTTTACAGCTATTATTTTTATCCCTTGGGGCTTCCGCCATCTATCATGGTACATGCTCAATTTGGAAATCTTGGCAATCTTTAGGAAGTCTCACAATTAAGAGAGGATGTACACACTCTAAAATAGTAATATAAACTGTTGTCTGACTACACTAGAAAGTTAATAGAAATTGTATTTTCAACCCCTGAAATCTCTGTATGCCCGAAAAGTGCAATCAGTCCACCGAAAGCCAACACTGTTTAGAATAAGCCAGCGCCTCCTGCTTACCCGTGATACGTGGCTTGCATTAAAGCGGTCCAGCCGTGAACAGAGTCCTGTTTGTCTATGTCAGCTTTCTTCTCCACCATCAGCTGCACCACCTCCAACTGCCCACTCACCGCCGCCATCATGAGCGGCGATGCTCCATCTTGATTGGAGGAGTTTACCTGAGCCGGATCCTCCTCCAAGACGTCTTTAACGAGCTGGGAGTTTCCTGAATCGTCACAAAAAGTTGAAAAACATTTACACAAATGCTTTATTTAAAAGAGGTGGGGGGGGGGGAGGTTTTCTTGAAAAGCGAGCTCACCCAGTTTGAGAGCGCTGAACACGTCCGGCCTTTTTCTCTCATCGTCTGTGAAAGAGGGAGAGAAGAGCAGAGGAGACCTCAGCTCTGCTTGGCTGCACTCCACATAGCTCAGTCAGCGGGGGGCTATGTACACAAATCCTGATGATAGCAGAGTTCATCACTTACAAAAATAACAGAAATACCAGAGTGGAGAAGGAGAGACAGGAAAGTGACGAAAAAAACAAAACGTAAAGGCCGTAAAAAAACTAAACGGTTTGTGTGTTTGGTGTCGGGATGAGAAGAGCTTCAAGGCTCTCTGTCAAGCTAACGTTGAATGCAACGCATTGTCGGAGACACAAAAACATAAGATGGGAAGTAAAGGCTTTTTCTACAGTTCAGGACATTAAATGTTGGAAGAAAAAGTCCAGCACATGCATTATAAGCCTGGTGGGCCACCAGGCTTTACTTGTGCCCCCACCAGACTAAGCATTTTTTGTTATTGTAGTTTCTTCTTATACACCAGTAACAGTGATACCGAAGATGGGTTAAAGAGTCTCTTTGGTGAAACGACTGGAAGCAACACATAAGGAGATTGAGGTCAGATGTCTTTTTTTATTCACTAGAACACCGTATCCACTTCCTGTCTTTACCTGTCCACATGCTAACAACTTTAGCAAATTCATTTTTATATCTTTCCAGAAATTCACAAAAGAATAGATGATGACTAAAAAGCATCAGCACAAAACTTGTAGGTGAAGATTAAAGAAAATTATTGGTGTGTTTTTGTTTTTATTTCCTTGTCTTCTGTCAGTTTAACTGTTGGGTCATTTGATGTTAATGTTCAGGTAATATGAATTTGTACATGTAGTTACAATTCATACAAGCATGGACTATTTAAAGTGTGCCTTGTATTTCCAATACTATTAACATAGTGAATGTATGATTGGTTCCACAACACCAGCTCAACAGTGGCGCTCTACCCGTTTGAGGTCTGACGGTGGTGATGGAGTCCAGATACGCCTTGACCTCTCTTTGCTTCAGCTGCATAGCTAGCTCAAAGGCCGTCTTGGAGAGAACGTTGACCCGGTCTGGATCGGCCCCGCGCTCCACCAGCTGTTGAGCTATTGATTCCTTTCAGAACACGTGACACAACGTTAGCAACCCGCCGCGCCACAGAGTGAAATTGCAGACAAACTAGAGACCTATTGGTAGGGCTGGACGATATCACCAAAAAACGTATCGCGATATAAGTGTGCCATATCAGTCGAGATTGATAATTGTTGATATCGACAATTATTGACTAGTCTTTTGTTTTTAATACCTGAAATACTGCCAAACTGGTGGTCTTTCCTGTTTTATGCAAGGTTTTCACTGCACACTGTTGTTATTTTCATTTTTAAGCAGTTATGATGCACAGTGGTGAAACCTGAAACTGCTGCTGTGTAAGTTATTCAGCAGGTTGTTCTGATTTAATCAAAGCGTGAGTGAGTTAGTTCAGGACTTCCCAAACTTTTTCCATTCTATGGCCCCCAAAGAGCATTAACCTTTGGCTAGGGACCGTCTACGCCAACCGACAATGCTATGAAATAGGACTTTTAGAAGATTTTTATTCACTATTCAATAACTATTACATCCAAAATGCTGCCTCAAGCTTCTGATTTTAGACTGCCATAAAATTTTATCAGTTAGCATATTATGACTTTATTACAAGACAAAAAATTTTCAACACAATCCCTTTTCTCAGAAACTTTTCCATTACTTGCTTGCTACGCTAGCTTGAGAAGCAAAGCAACTTGATGAATTTGACTGGCATCCTATCAGAAAATGAGCATAAGAAATAGCAAGTAAATGAATTTGAACTTATATTTGGTAAAATAAATAAATAAATAAAGAAAAATAACAAAATCGAACAAAAAAATAACAATTACGGTGAAATTTTTAACATTCAAAAAATTTGTGGGATTCGAGGTTTTTTTTTTTAATTTGCATGTTTTTTTTTTCTCATTTTCTCTCTGACTTTCTCAGGCCTCCACTGCGCCCCCTGGTGGTCCCACACTTTGAAAAACACTGATTTAGATGATGCCACCAACTTTTCTTAGCTGAACCTAAGAGGCTGAGCGGCGAAAGCCTTTCCTCTGCCTGTATCTCCCAGAATGCTGTGTGGTCACTGAATACTCTATATACTGAACATCGAATACTCTATCAGATGTATTATCTATTGATATTTATCACTTGTCTATCGCAATATACATTGTTATTGATTTCTTGTCCAGCCCTACCTGTTGGTCAGCTGTGCAGAATCAACAGTGAGATCAGCCTCACCTTCCCACTGAGTGTAGCAGCCATTAGTGGCCCCCAGCCGGTGGTCTTCTGGGAAAAGTTGACATCAGAGCCCCACTCCAGCAGCAGGCGGACGGCGGCCTCATGACCGTGCTGGGACGCCACCATCAGAGCTGTGATGTCCATAAAATCCCTTCCTCCTCCTCCGACTGAGTAGCCCTCAGCAGGTCCAAATCCAGCTGTGCTGTTGGGAAACACACACAAACACACACATCAGTCAGGATGATAGAGGAACCCGGATGCCCGTCAGTCAGTCTGAACAAAAGTCTGGTGTTTAACCTGCAGCTGTTGTTGTTGTTGCCGTTGGAGATGGTCTCCACAGCCATGGCCAGGTGGTCGAAGTCGTCGACGTAGGCCCCGCCCTCCAGGAGCAGCTTGACCACGTGAACGTGGCCCCCACGGGCCGCCATGGACAGGACACTGGCGCCAAGCCTGTTGCGGCCGTTTATCTCCGCCCCGTTCTCCAGGAGGAGGTGGGCGACAGTCAGGTGGCCAAACCTTCACAGAAAACAGAAACAGCCAAGTTAATCACGGATGGATTTAACCTGCAGGATTTTATAAAAACAGAGGACAACACTCTATTTGAAGGGGTATGCATAAGACTAGTAAGACATAAATATGAAGGAGTCTTCATAAATGTTTGTCATTAAGCGTCATTCAATAAATAACACTTTTAATTAAATCAAAATTAAATTCAAACCACTTGCCCTTTGGTAGCCCACATTTTATTAACATTTTAAATGATAAACCAACACAAAGTAACATAATTATAAAGTGGAAGAAAAAGACTCTTAAGTTCTCAAAACTGTTTTCATATTAAAAATCTCAAAAGTTTTGTCTAAAGTACTATGATAACCCTAAATAAGATTTGGTGAGTTTGGGACATGAGTAATAAACAAACGGGGTCCATGCATGTTGATGGGTGGATGGATGAAGCTGAATACAGGAACCATGGCAACTGCTTCCCTTTTAGACAAATTGATGTATTTGTCTGTTACATCAATTCTGAGTGAAATATACTCATGTTTGTAATTGTAACATGACAAAGTCGAGACGGTTCAGTGGCTATGAAAACTTTGACGAGGCGCTATGTTCAAATATCCTCTGATCTTTAGCTGCGATTCTATTACAAATGTCCACAAAACTTTGTCAATATCCAGCTAATGTAAAAAAAAAAAAAGCACACACAATTAAGGTGTTTCTATAAAATACAAAACACAATTGTGAATAAGTTTGTTCACACTGCTGCGCCATTCTTCTCCAACTACTTTCCTGCCTTCTTCTTCTTCTTCTTCTTCTTCTTCTTCTTCTTCGTAGTTTGCGTCAGTTGCAACATCCGGTTGTGTGATTTTTGTGATGCAAAAAAAGTGTTTCCATTGCAGTTTTACAAAATAGACCACTTTCGTTATGGCTACAAAAAATGACTTAATCTTAGCGTCGAAACGTTTAGCAAAACACAAGATTTTTTCCAAAATTGCCCTGTTTTCATTAAGCAAATTTATTTTCGAAATGTTAAAACTTCGCAATTATGTGGTCAATGGAAGCGGAGCTAGTGACTTATACCTCATGTGATGTCACCAGAGGTATGTGACATCATACAAAGAAAATGACAACCAAATACCAATAATAACTAAATACCAAAAGCTGATTATAACATGTTGTGCGGTGGGTGACAGACTACCTCCAAAGTGAATTGACTGACTTTCCAGAGACGTCGGGCTGATGGCTTTAAAAAAAAATAAGAGAAGTGAAGTTTATATTTTTGCCCCGTTCGTTGTGACATTTAAAAGCTCCTCATTGTATATTAAAAATGCCCAGTTTGAAGCCTATAAGAAAATATCCCATGTTAAATGGATCCTGGTTCTCCAGACCGCAGCCCCACCTCGCAGCCTGCATCAGCGGGGTCCAGCCGTAGTTGTTGCGGCTGTCCACCGAGGCGCCCTTCCGCAGCAGGAACCGCACCAGGTTCTCGTGGCCGCTGGCCGAGGCGAACTGGAGGCCGGTGTTCCCCTCCTCGTCCGTGCAGTCCACCGGTACCAGAGACACTCCGTCCGGGGCCGCGCACTCAGAGCCCGCTTCTGACCGCAATCTGCTCTGCCGACCCGACTCTCTCGGGGCGCCGGGCTCCAGGAGACCCCGGGCTGTCTCGTAGTCCCCGTCATCGCAGGCACGTAAAAGCAGCAGCGAGTTCGCAGGGACGCCGAAGTTCATGTCTTTCATTTGACGCGTTAATCCGTCTCCATTACTCTGTAGTTTTGTCTCATCGAGGGTGAGGTGAAAACTGTTTTCCTCTGTCACTTGGCCTGAGTTTGGAGCTCATGACGCGCAGTGAAATAAAGTTCACCCTTTAGGACAAATCTTCTTTCCCCCTCCCAAAACGTTAAAGTAGCCGTATAGCTTACATTCAATCTCAGTAGTTTGTCTAATAAAAAACAACAACAACAAAAACTTTCTGGCAACCAGCCGCGGAACTCCCCGGTTCCGTTACTTGTAAATGAAGCTGAGAACCATCAAGATGTATTCAACACAACCGATTACTTCCGCTTTTAGCTTTCAAAACAAAACCTAAATTATTACGCTCAAAAAGCTGGAAAGAAATTGTGCTGTGTAATTATGAAACGTGTCTATTAAACCCCTAAAGCATAATATAATTGTTAAAGTTTTGACAAATAGAAAAGATAAATCATAATGCATCCTATACGTACCAAAAAATATGCTAATTTTGTAATTAACTAAAACTCAGCTGCCCGGGGCACAAGTAAATAAGGCAACTGATGAAAGGCCTCCGCACCAGCAGGGGGCTCTCTAAAGCACTTGAACTTAAAACTTAAGGGTGCTGGTTTGCAAGGAAAAGAAGGGGAAAAAGTACTGGAAACAAAATTTAATCTTCCTTTTCCTTTGCAACCAAGATAATAAATAAATAAATAAATAAATAAATAAATAAATAAATAAAACATTTGGAAAACAGGGCCACCCTTATTTTTCTTCGTCTGCTGCTATGTGAATTTCTTTTTCTGCATATGAAGTCATTCTCTACAACCAGTCCTGACATCTGAGCTATAAAGAATTTCTTTAAAAACAAAATTCTACCATTTCAAATTAATAAATGTAAAACTTACTCCAAGTATTTTCATTATTTGAAGTCGTAAAAAGTCGGTTTTTCACTGATGTTTCTGATTTTAACTTTTCGTATTTAAACCGAAATAATGTTATGCGTAACACATTAGATTACTTCTAATGTGTCAATATCCACCACTATGTTATTTTAAGTCTAGTAATATTCATCTAAATTTACTTTCACTTAAAATAACCTTAAACAGCCCTGCTAAATATGTTTCATTCACCATCAATTATATTCTGACATGTTTCGTCGCTCCTGCGGGAAACCTGCGAAAAAATTTTTTCCTACTTCTTCTTCTTCGTTGCTTTTATTAATTATTAATTTACAAATCGGAAGGTTTGATGTTTACTGGACTTAGTTCACGAATTGAATTGCATCTGCCTTGACATGATTCTGGTGATTCCCTCGGGTTATACAAATATGTGTCTACACTGCCCTCTGGTGATAAGAATTGGAACTACAAAAACTGACCTCGAACTTTTATGATTTGCTTTATTACCAGTTTGGGATATTTATTTCACTATTTACCGAGAAAAACAAACAAACAAACAAAACAAGAAAACAGAGCTACAACATTTCCATCACGGTTTTAAAAGCAAGGGTTTTTTAATTGCAGCAGAAAATAACAGGAAATTCCAACCCCTTTAAGGAACCCAAACATAATTTAGCATTTCCTCGGATGATCAAAATTGTATACAGAATAATGTAACGTATTTTCTAATTATTCTCCTCTGTGATTCGTTTTTGCACTCCTATAATCTTCTTGGTGTAGTCTGTTACCAAAAATATGAAATGCTTGTGTTTCTGGTGGTTTTAGCGAGACGCTGAACAGTAATCCAGAATCCATACTCAAGAATCAATAATTGTTGATAAACAATGTGAGACCGGATTAATTATATCGGCCACAGTTTCTGATATTGGGGGAATTGTTCCTGATTTTGAGTCTGAACGTTACATCGTGGAAGTTTGACGAACGCGGGCCAGTAGATGTCACTGTTCCCTAGTAAACCCTGGTGCGAATACAGAAGAAGAAAAGACAGCGACCCGGATGAGGAGAATATAAAGCGGAAGCAGGCCTCGGCTTGTCCTTTTTCCTGTGGAGCTAACCACGTTGGTAGCGTCCGTTCCTGGCTCACCGCTGATCGCTTGAATTTCTTCCGATTAAGTCGGTCAGGAATAACTGAAATGGTATGCTCTTTTTCAGTATACTCAAATCTAATGTATATTTCGTGCATGTCATTCGTATAGTTTAATTTAGAGCAAATAACTAAGTCTTTCCCCCCTGGCTTCCCGCCGTATGTAATACAAAAAAAAAAAAGACTTTAAGAGTACTTATGTTGTTCGTATTAAACATGTCAATTAGCTTAGTAAATTGACTCAGTATTAACCTAGGGTCGCTGTTAATAATTCGGCTTAAAGAAATTTAATATTTGTATTTAGTTTGTAGACATTATGTTTAAATTGAAGCACAAATCAAGCTAATGAGATTTTTAAAACCAAAGTTCTTCCTGGTGTGAATTGAACAATATTAAAGTCGTGAAAGCAATTCTGTAACTAAAAACAAATTACTCCAAGTGCAGCTTCTTTCAAAGATTAAGGTAGAAAAAAAAAAAACGAATCACGATTACATGTCTGGGTTTTCTTCTACTCCAGGCTTTTAAGGACACTGGTAAGGCGCCGGTTGAGACCGAGGTCGCCATCCATCGCATCCGCATCACCCTCACCAGCCGCAACGTGAAATCTCTGGAGAAAGGTAGCTGGCCTCCATTTATGAATTTATTTTAGATAAAATTGAGCGATGAGGATGAAAAACATTTGACAGTTATTAAACATGGTGACTGTATACGCTATTCTGAGCCGAGACGTCTTTACTAAATTTATTGGTTGTAGTTGAGTAGATCTTAATTTTCTTTTTTCTTTCAAGTCTGTGCAGACCTGATCCGTGGTGCCAAGGAGAAGAACCTGAAGGTGAAGGGACCGGTCCGTATGCCAACCAAGGTGCAGACTTTTCTAGATTTTTTTCTTTTTCCCCCTCTAGTGTCACACCACTTTTACTGAAACCTTAAAAATCTTTTGGATGTCCTAAAGCATTCTTTAATTTTTTTTTCTCATCTCTAGACTCTGCGCATCACCACCAGAAAGACTCCCTGTGGTGAAGGATCCAAAACCTGGGATCGCTTCCAGATGAGGATCCACAAGCGACTGATCGATCTGCACAGTCCATCTGAAATCGTCAAGCAGATCACCTCCATCAGCATCGAGCCTGGCGTAGAGGTCGAAGTCACCATTGCAGATGCATAAGCAGTGCAGTTTTTCAATAAAAAAAACTGAAAGAAATTACGCTCGTTTCTTTGTGTGAAACTTTTCTGACAACTAAGAATCCTTAGAAAATAAGGAAATACTGATGAGTTTGAAAGTATTCAACCTGTAACTTTCAAACTGGTTTAACAGTTGAGCATAAAGTTATGATTTGCTAACACATGTGGGTGGAAGTAGCTTTAATAAGCTAAGAAATGAACATTTGAATCTGGGAATGTGTATTTGATTCATTTCACTAATTTAAGTATTTGAAACTAGAGCTCCCAGATATTAAAAGCCCATAATTAAGGTTCATAGATAATTGACAGAGGGTGACACAGAAGCATCACCCTCTGTGTCGTGGTTAGCTCTAGCCCCTTTCAGATTTTTTCATTTAATTTTCATGTGTTACTATTGAAAAGTTTGAGGATTCCTAGTAAAAACAAGCAAATCAAAGGGAGGGTCATTAAATAAAACCTGTGAATGGCAAACAAGGAAGATAGGTTTTATAAGACTGTAGGTGAAATAAAATAGATTAAAACTTGAACATACAGGACTTTAACACTTTTTAAAATACAAATGCATAATACAGGCAAATGTAGTGGATGAAACCACAGAATATGTTGGAATGTCAGAAATGTAAAGTGAAAGTTTGAAAAATAAGGCAAAGTTTAGCATAGATGCAGTGGAAAAAGAATCATTCTAACTTGAGATTTTCATTACCTTCTAAATGAACCAACAAATGGCTAAAATGTATCACATAGTCATACAAATTTACAGAGGTGCACATATAATATGAGCCCAGATGGATGTCAACTGTTAATTCAATTATATCTAGAACTATATTGCATTCTTAAACAGAGTTTATAGAACATTGTTAATTTAAATTATCAATTTGGTGAATAATTTGCAAATATCAAACACATTTCTTAAAAAAAATTATATATTTTTTTTTCAATAAAAGCTCCAGAAAAGCCATGTATTTGCAGTGTGAACTGGGCGTGTTTGCCCACATTTTCCAGATGAAATTGGGAAATGCTTGGAGTATGAGGAAGAGAGTAATCTCCAACTAAGGTGTTGATTTTCAACTAAAACTCCTCCTTTCCTCATCGGTTCTAGCCGATTCATTCGCCAGCTGACCGTTAGGGAATGGACCTCAGTGCTGGAGCAGAACCCTCCTCTGTAGTTGGTCCCACAAGATGATGATGTGGGTAGGCTCACACCTGCTTCCAATAAAAATGATCACATGTTCCTTTGACGCTTTTCACCGGTAGATCTTTTTGCAGGTAGTGGCAGAGTGGAAGCTCATTTCAGGCTGAAAAGTATTAGATTTCTCCTTGAAATCAAAGCTTTTCCTCAGGAAGAGCACTGTTTTGATTTCACCAAGTGAGGACATGCAGCCTGCTGACATGGATCTGACTGGGGAGTTTTCTGTCTTCAGTCCTTCACTCCAACAGGTAAAGGCTTTTCGTAGCCTATTTCTGCTCCAATCAAATCACTTCAGACCGATAGCGATACCATTCTACCTGAAACATGTATGTTTATTTTCCTTTTCTAGACTGTGATGACTTCTGGTGCTGGACAGCAGATGATGCAAATTTACCTCAGAGTTCGGCCCTTTTCCAAAGAGGAGCTCTCTGCCAACGAGGATCAGGTGCAGTTTAGGCCTCAAGTAACCTTTGCATCTTAGTTCACATCCAAAGACTGTTTAACTGAAGTCTGTTTACTGCCAGAGTTTTAGTTCACCTGCTTTCTTGTCCAGCCAAGGCAAAGGGTTTAATGACTCGCGTGTTGCATTAAAGCAACCATTCGCCAGTGCTCTTTCAGTCTTACAATGGCTTCTATCTTCTAAAGGGTTACGGTTAGGGTTAACCCTTCTAAAGGGTTAACCTTTAGAAGAGTTAACCCTTCCTTTAGCTTTGAAAAGCTAAAGGAAGCTCTTCAAAGAGGTCATTGTCATGGAAATGGTCACAAATGTGATTAGAAGCTATTTTACCCCCTTGGGTTTAAGGTACAATTGAAAGATTGGGCATCGGCCCGTAAGTTGCTGAGGCATCTTGAGTAAAGCTTTAATTTTAAATTGCTAAACCGACCCATACCCCTTTCGTCTCTCGTCAGGACTGTGTTGTGATTGATGATGGCCAGACGGTGACTCTGAACGCACCGAAGGGATCTGCCACCATGAAGAGCAGCGAGAAAGGAATTGGCTTGTCGATCCACAAGTTCTCCTTCTCAAAGGTTTTAAGCAAGCTCCGCACCTCTTTCAATATCTACGCATCAGACTTGACTTCGTTTTGCTGCCTCTAGGTTTTTGGACCCCAGACAACACAAGACGAACTCTTCAGGGGTGCGGTGAGAACCCAAGTGTTTGATTTCTTGGAAGGAGAAAATGCTTTGATATTCAGCTATGGCGTAACCAATGCTGGGAAAACCTTCACAATCCAAGGTAAGTGTGCAAGCACCCAACCCTCTGTGAATAATCAGGCACAAGCCCTAAATTCAGGTTTTGAAATCCTTTTAGGAACACCAAAAGATCCGGGGATTCTTCCACGGGTGTTGGATGCTGTCTTTAGCTACATCGGAGGCCTTCAGTACCATGGAATGGACCTAAAGCCATATCTGATGAATGGCATCCAGTTTCTGGATGCCGAGCAAGTCAAGCAGGAGAGGACTGCTAAAATGACTGTTCTTGCTTCAGTCAAAGAAGTGAAACCTTAGATTTACCTCCAACTCTTTGCAAATCATCTAAAAATGTCTCCGCATTGTCATAACTTCAGTGTTCTTGCTCTCCAGGAATGTGATCATCAAAGACTCAGCAGTAGTCCAGAGCCTTCGATCTCTTCAGATATCACTCTTTCATCTTCTTCTTCATCATCATCCAACAACCTGGCAGGTAGAAAACGAATGCTCTTTAATTTGCAACTAAAAACTTTTTTTTCTTGGGCTTCCTTAAATAAAAAAAAGACACTGGATCTTCATCTCTGGCATGAAAATCCAATGCGTGTTTGCCAAGATGGTGGCAAACATTTTATATTTATTTGTCACATAGCATCTACTTTTTGTTTCCTCTTGACAGAAGCTGGTGGTGACCAGTTTGCCCTGTGGGTGGCTTTCTTTGAAATCTACAATGAGTGTGTGTATGACCTCCTCCAGCCGTCTCAGTCCAAGAAGCGCTCCTCTCTCCGCGTGTGTGACGACGGAGCTGGAAATGCTTATGTGAAAGGTGTGAAACATGTAAATACAAATGCAACATTTGACTTTTGCAGTAATTTAAATACTCTTTATCTGACTTTAAGATCTCAAATGGATTAACATCCAGAACCTGAGTGAAGCCAACAAACTGCTGCAGTTTGGAAATAAGAACAGAAGTGCTGCAGCCACTAAAATAAACCAGTCGTCCAGCAGAAGGTGAACTATTAAGTTTTTCATCTATCTTGTTGGAATTGGGTCTGTGTGTTTATTTTCTTTTTTTTAGTCACAGTATATTCACCATGAAGTTGCTGAAGATCGACGGACAAACAGTGGAAAGGATTTCTGAGTAAGTAATATTGATATCAGATCAGGAGATCCTAACGTCTGGAATTTAAATCTCTTAACATGAAGGCTGCAAAATATATTTAAAGATTATCCTTTTCTTGTTTTTTTGGTGAATAACTTTCCCAGGTTCTCTCTCTGCGATCTGGCTGGTTCGGAAAGATGCAACAAAGCGAAGACATTCGGAGAGCGGCTGAAGGAGGCTGGGAACATCAACAATTCCCTCCTTATTCTAGGAAAATGCATCAGCGCCCTCCGTAGCGGTCAGGCTGACGGGTAAAAGGAGTTGGAAGCTGGTTGCCAATCATTGGGTTTAAATTTACTTTTTGTTTAACTGGGACAACTTTGTGTCTCGGTGTCAAGAATGAAGGCCACCTACGTTCCGTTCCGAGAAAGCAAACTCACCAAGCTCTTCCAGGCTTTCTTCTGCGGGAAAGGAAGAGCCGCGATGATTGTCAACATCAACCAGTGTGCGTCCACTTACGACGAGACCCTCCATATTATGAAGTTCACTGCCGTCGCCAAACAGGTTAGTTCAGGCAAATGGACACCAAGGTCATTCCCAATTCGAATGAGACTTTATGCAACCAGAACTCCCCCCCCCCAGGTGGTTCAGGTGATTCCAAACGAATCTGCGGCGCCTTCAGTCCCTTGCCTGGTCGGCCGGGATGGGAAGCCATTGATGAGGAATGGCATTCTGGAGGGCTACCCATCCGAAGACGAGCTGTTTGAAGAAGAGGATGATGTGGACATGTCTTTGCTGCCACAAAATGTAAAGCTAACAACTATCTTACTCCTTTTTTTTTTTTTTTTTTTCTTTTGTGGCTCTAATGAAAACTCTTGTCTGCATGGATTTCTCTTTTTAAGGATCTTCTGAACATAATTGAGAACCTCCGAACCAAATTTCTTGCCGAGCGAAAGAAGAACCTGGTCCAAGAAATGGAAATCCGTAAAGAAATGGGGGACGCCATGTTGCAGCAGCTCCTGGAGAGCGAAGAACTCCGCATGTATGCTCAGTGCTGTTTAGAATCATCTTGGGTGGTTCACTTTAACAAGCCATTGGTGTGTGTGTGTGTGTGTATATATATATATATCTCCTTAAAGCCGGCAGGCTGAGGAGCTGAAAGAGAGTTATGCAGAGAAGCTGGAGAACACGTTTGAGATGTACAAAGATGCGATCAAGGAGCACGCTTATCAGTGTGCGATGAGCAACCTGGAGGATAACTATGTGCCGCTTGTTGCGTTCACTGCTGAACAGGAGAAAGCTGAGGTAATTTCTTTTCCTTGTTTTTTTTTTTTTTTCTTTTTAAATTAAAAATTACATTTTAAATTAAAACATATGAAATGTTCTTTCACATTGAAAGAACTTTGTAGAAGTGATCCAAACAAAATAAGTCTCTTAAAAAAGACAGATTAAATATAAATACAAAGGAGTGACTATGAATGACAATTTCGTATTTATAACAACTGGCTAAACTCAAATTACAAAATATAGTGGTGGTAGTTTATAGCTTAAGAGTCATTGGTATTACAGCTCCTTGATTGGTCCCAGCTTAACAACTATGAAATTGATTACATTCAGTTTTGATACTTGCATATTTATACATATGCTAGTATACGATGTATAAATATACATATTATATTTGGTGTCAAAGGTTTTGCCCCATCCTCATTTACATTTTTGCTTTTATTTTAACATTTGTCATATTTCAGTAGGCTTTAGTGTTTCCAAACATTAAACCAACTTAAGGGGTGGTGTGGTGATGCAGGGGTTAAGCCCAACACGCATAAGGAGGCCTTAGTCCTCAACACGGCCGTTCGATTCCCGGCCTGGTGACCTTTGCCACATGTCTTCCCTCTCTCTCTTCACCTAATTTCCTGTCAACACTTTCAAATAAAGGTCACTAGAGCTGGAAAAAAAACTTAAATATTACATAAAGATGAGGCAAGCCTACAAATCATACAGTTTTAAAATTGTTCATTAATGGAGAAAAGTTTTCTGTGCACATCTAATAATTTCCATGTTATTACTTCTCACTTAATTACACAAATATAACCGTTCTCCACTACCACGAAAACAAGTTGCAGATTATTTCCATTTTGTTGATATTACAACACTGAACTAACTTCAATAGTTTTTTTTTTTTTTTTTTTTTTTTTCATCCTTTTCCTCAAAATAATAGAACGAATTATCCAAAAGGTGGGACAGAACTTTAAACATTTCAAGTTGGCAACTGGCTACATCACATGACATATTTTACAATGCAGTTTCTATATATAAATATGATTTTTGTTTTTTGGTAGGCGCTCAAACGTAAAGTGTCTGAGTTGGAGGACTTGCTGTCCAGCATAGGAAGAGGCGTTTCTCCAGTGCTGAGAGTGGATCAGTGGTGTCAGACGGAACCGTTGCCAGATGCAGGAGAAACGGGTAAAAAGTTTCCTCTCTCCCGTTCTGAGATCTCTAGATGCATTGATGTTAAATTACTTTTTTGCCCACACAGATGATCGAATCAAACAGCTTTGCCAAGAAAATGGTGTCCTTGAGAAAATGTGCGAGGATAATAAACAGGTAACTGTGTCAGAACCTCTCCCTCGGAGACTGTTTCAACGCATAATGACGTAGATGTTTGGTCTTCAGTTCATTTTATATTTGGAGAAAAGGCTGGTGGATCTTAGCCAAACTCTGCAGCACGTCCGGGATGATTTTCTGGAGAAATCGGATGATGCGGAGGCTCTGCGGAAGACGGTTGACCAACAGGTGAGACGATGTCGTCATTAGGGACAGAGTTCAGAAACTTCCCACGGTTGCAGTCGTCTTTTGAGTGTAAATGTTTTGTGCTGTGTCACAACAGTCCAAATCCATGGAAGAAGTTCTGTGCCAGAATGCTGAAAAAGACGAGGAGATTGCCTCGCTTAAAGCTGAAATCGAAAAGCTTTCACAGAAGTCTCCAGTGCAGCTCAAGACCAGGACCAGGAAAGGCCTACTGGCCAACATCAAGGATGTGGTTTCATCCCCTAGGAGGGGCCCGTCCAGCCACAGCCTCGTGAAGCCTCCCAGGACTGCCAAGTACTGAACATCCCACCGTCTGTATTTTGGTGTTTTTTAAATGTAACTTTGTATCTTAGTGGCTTAACTCAGCAAAATGTTTGAATTTATTGAACTGGAAAGCTCTACAGAAGGTTTCAAATGTAATTTATTTCCAGATATTATTTTTTTTTTTTTTTTTACATTTTAAATGTTTTTGTTAATAAAATTCTATTGTTGATCCCTACTTCTTGATATTATAATCATTGACTCAATTTGATTGCTTTAAAATACCAGAACACATCAATTTCTTCCAAACTGCTTTCCTCACACAAATTGCTCCCTGACCTCCCTGTTCATTAGGATTAAATTAAAACACAGGTGGACTCAGTTTATAAATGGGAGTGGGAACTCCCAGCATTAATTTGACGTCAGACCAGCTTTCTAGCTCAGAAGTCAGAACATGGCGTTGCCTGTAAACATTGTTTGAAATGGCTTCTAAAACATTTTAAGCTTTACTTAAGCAAACGTCACTTTTTAGGTCCTTCCTGTAGGCTAATTCCTTACTGTTGTCGATGCTAGCACCCGCCATATTGAAACGTGAAGTCCGTCTTATTGGGGAGTTGCTCCCACTGGGAAATCTGACTTTAGAGGGCGTTCATTTTTTTTTTCTCCTTTTCTGCTGGGCAGTCAGAATTTCCCAGTTCAGAGTACAACTGGAAGTCAGTATAACTTGGTGACTTTGGACGGAGCTGGGTTTTACTGAATTATAATTGGGGCCAGCTTTACAAGGATGTGGGCCCTGGGCTGGATCCAGTTTTGGTGCCCAATCCACTAAGGAAAATGTATTGTAATAGTGCATATTACAACAAATAATAGCAGATATGTCAATACATAGGCAGTAACTCCCATATTGTTACCAAAGAAATCAACTAATTTTATAATTTTCAAAGACTTGAATTTTGTTTGTATTCATAAAAAATCCAAAATACTAATACAACTCCCCTAATTTGGGCAGATAAGCTTTGTATAAATCACAATGTTTCCAAAACATGCATTCATTAAAAAAAAGAAAAAAGAAATTGGGACCTTGGGCTGCTACCCCTGTAAGCCTTCTCTAAAGTCTGGCCTAGATGATCAATGTATTGGACTAAAGGTGGAAATATTCATAAGTTACAACTCCATAACTACTTTTTTTTAATTGCACATTTATTTGTATTTCTTCTAAGTGGATGCGCTCTACTACAAACCCTAGCTGTGGGACGACTGCGTGAAGTGCAGCACGTTGACCTTTACAGATGAGTGAAGGAGGTGTAGCCTGTACGGAGCGCTTGAGGTAAGGGAGCAGAGCCTCCTCGGTTAGTGAAAGGACCATCGTGGCTCAGGCTGCCAGCTGCTCTCCTGTCTCGGTGATGGTTAATGAGATTAGCAGTCCGTCTTAGCCTGCGTCAGTGCAAAGGGGTCAATCACTGGATTATCATCTTGCTTAAGAGTTACATCAGTTTAATATACTTTTTTCTTTATTGCTTTCACTTTCCAAAGCATGTTCAGCACGTACAATTGCACTTTATCCGCAGATAGGGGTGCTTCGCTCTGCAACATGCTTCGCCTCGGGACCGAGCGTGTCCAGGCTCTCGGGCGCTGAATGAGGCATCTTCCAGGGAGAGAAGAGGAGCCAGGGCAGCTGGAGAAGTGAAGGGCAGTGGGGCCGAGATCTCGCCTGCTGTGGCAGAGTCTGAGACTCTGTGCGAATCATCCCCATGCCACTTGTAAATAACAAAGTTGGCGATGATTGCACGGCGAGCGGAGACAAGGCTTTGGCCGATGGAAAGGCGCTGGTGGACTCGTTGATAAAGGTAAGTTGCAGCAGGCTTTTATTCATGCTTTCATAGCTGAAGTTGATGCTGTGACCCAGTTCTAGCATGTCATGTTCTACCAAAAATAATAAAGTCTTTGTGAACATTTTTTTAGATGTCTGATCTTAAAACATGGCCCCAAAAAGAATGGAAATATGTCTTGAAAAAAAGATTTTTTTAACATAACTTTCTATTTTAAATACATCCTCACTCTCTCACCATGCCCAGACATGATCATACACAAAAACAGGAAAAAATCTTTCCCCCCTGCAGCTAAAAGAGCACTTTATTTGAAAAGAATCCCCCGGTCCAGTGCATCTTTGTGCTCCTCTATTAGCTAATGTCATAGTCCTGCCATGCAATTCTGTCCCCACACTATTCCTTTTTTTTTTCTTTTTTGTGAACATTTTCTTGTCTATTACTTTAAAGTTTAAGCATATTTAAATAATTATTTTATATCTTCCTGCCTGATGAAATAAATGTATTGGTGCTGAGACCATCTTCATGTCACCACCAAAATATATATATAATGTAAATTTGAATTTTAAAATGTGTTACATGAACTGACTTTTCCTCTTAATACTGTCATCTCTGATTAACCATGTATTAATATGTTACTATATTTTATGTAACATACTTTAGTGATTAAATTGAACAAAAATCAATTGTGTAAATAAAGAGTTATTATTGTGTTGCGTCACGAAAAAAAAAAATGGGGGCCTCTTGTACTCTGGTCCACAAGGTTGTTTTGGCTTATCTACAAATAGATCCATGATAATGGGATTATATCTAATATTTTTAATGAATGAAACCATGGCTGCTAATCGCCTGAGGCTAAGCTAATGGTTCTTTATAAAACCCATGAACTACATGATGAATATCACACCAGACAAACTGTACTTTTTTTTTCAGAATACCTAGATCCTTGAAAATTCAGCTAATCATTTTTTGTCAATGAAATGTTGCCTCTACAAGTCAACATTTTTATAATGTGTATTATAGTTTTACTGCACTGACTAAAGTTGTCATAGGGACATTTGCATTGCCGTTTATGTAGTTGCTAAGATGACTAATAGATAACGTTTAATGGAGATTAGTGGTGCTGTGGTTCACGTGACGTGAAAAGCCACAGCATATCAGTGTTTATCTACAGCACTTTGCAAAAATATTCACACCCTTGAACTTTTTTTTTGCATTTTGTCACGTTACATTACAACCACAGACCTCAGTGTAATTATTTAAGAATTTATGTGAAAGAGCAACAGAAAGTACTGCAAATTTCTGAAGAGGAAGTAAATGAATGTGCACTACTTATTTATCAAACTTCTTCAATAAAAATCTGAAAAGTGTGACTCTCTTTGTGTTTGGAAATCGGATATCCAGAGTTCCCAGTCGGGGATGTGACAAGAACATTCTTTGGACTCAGAAGGCCCGAGTTCAGCAACCAATAAGGCAGCTTTCTGTTTAAACATAGTAGAAGTCACAATTAGAGACTATTTGCCATCAGTCAAATCAGTGATTTGACTGATTTTTAGACTTTTATAAACACACCTCACCCTAAAAACATCATTCCCACTGGAAACATGGTGGTGACAGCATCATGTTCTCAGGATGTTTTTCTTTACAGGAAAGCTGGTCAGAGTTGATGGAAAGACAGATGAAGACAATGAGAAAAAACATGAAGCCAAAGCTACTGTGGAGGTGTTTAGATCAAAACATATTCTTGTGTTAGAATGGCTCAGTCAAAGACCAAACCCAAATCCAATTGCAGAGGTTTAAAAACTGATATTTAGAGATGTTCTCTGTTTAGTCCGACTGACCTTAAGCTTTAAAAAAAAAAAATCATAAATAAATTAAGAAAAAACATTTGGTTTCTAGGTGTGCAGAGCTGGAGATATGGACCAAGAGACTTACAGCTGTAATTACTTAAAGTAATTAGATAAAGTATGGATTCAGGGAGAATTAATACAAAGGCACGCCAGGCTTCTCATGTTTCTTATTGTTAAAAGAAAAAAACAAACAAACAAAAAAAAGACTTATTTTTCTATAAAACAATTATGAGCTACTTTGCATAGTACATACCATTCTACTGAAATATATCAAGGGTTTGTGGTTGGAAATCTGGAAAAGTTCAAAAGATGTCTAAACATGGTGGCTGTTTGAGTGCTTTGTTTGAATTGTTAATTCCCAGGTGAATAGCTAAACCATAAACAAATATATGATCACTAATCTATACCGACTTACTTTTCTGTGGAGAATAAGTTTTCTCTAATGTGAATTTTTTTCTTGTTTATAGTTGCTGAAATTCAGCATCTCTGTGTGTGTGTGTGTGTGTGTGTGTGTGTGTGTGTACTTGTTTTAGTTATCATAAAGGTTCCAAACCACGGGAGCCCACCTCAAAGAGGGACCTTGTGTTTGCGTGGGGCCCAAAATCCTGTGTGTGTGTGTGTGTGTTGTGACAGGAATCTTTAATTTTGTTGTCTTTTAAGAAAAGATACAACCAAACACTAGGTTTGCAACACAGTTGCTCTGTTTTTGACATGTAATATTGTTTTATGTGTTGTCCTTGATTAACCAAATTCAAATTGAATTGAGTTGACGATATAAATCCCTTTTTTTCCCTCTCTCTCTCAGGTTGTAGCTTGCTACAGGCATTTAGCCTCATGCGTGGGTGGTTGCACAGACAGCCTGCAGCTCCGCGATGAGTTGAGGCAAACGAGAGAAAAGGCCCAAAATTTGGCTGGGGACATCTGCCACCACCTGACCTCACACCTCAGGGACAAGAGCCTGCCCGATGGACAGCGCAAGGAGATGGAGCTCCTCTGGGTGGCCTTCTCCTCATGCCTGGAGCTGCTGCACGTTGACATGTGCAAAGTTTTGAACATCAGCGGCATTGTCTCGTTAGCTGACTCTGCATCACTTGTGCATACTGGCCTGGAAGGTAGGTAATAATCTGAATGCATCACTACCTGACCCGTGTGAAGTCGACGCAGAGAGCTAGGTTGGTCAAGCTGATTGGTCAGCAGGCCAGTCAACATGTTTGAGAAAGAAACATGCTTTCTCAAACATGTTTTGCATATATGAGAAACCACGCAAAACATGGCTTAAAGAGAGAATTGTTGAATTTGTTGTATTACTTTACACTCTGTTTGATACCAACAGTATCAATTATCTTAGACCAAAGTTTTAGATGAGTTAACACCATTAGAGAGCGAGGATGTTAAAATGAAAGTTTTTACATCCTCACTGGTGCTTTAATTTAGATGCTGCCGTGGTAACAGCAGGAAGCTGCCGTTTAGGAGTGCTCCACTTAGGCTAAAACAACGTGATCAACAAATAGTTGTTATCAGAATATCTATTTGTTCTCATTAAAACTTTTCATAGTTTTTATGTTCAAAACACAGTTTGTCACCCTTCGCCCAACAGGAGGATGCAGTGACGTAGCGGCCCGGGCCCTGAGTTTGCCCGACCTGAACCAGGCTCAGACAGATTCCCTCCCTTCCGGCCTCGAGAGCCAGGAGCGCAGTACCATGGAGCTGGAAATCAGTCAGATTGACCGCATGATCGACGACATGGAGATGAAAGTCAATGTGCTGCGTTGGATGGTGGAGCCCCACGGGCCGCAGTACGCAGACCCCCTCAGCAGCACTGACAGCGTCTCCATGGCTGTGCAGTCCATAGACGAGGAGCAGCAGGCCCCCACATCACAGCCCCTGTGCCAGCGGAGCCACATATTTGTGCTCTTACTGCTGGTTGGTGTTTTTTTCGTAGCGGCCACTTTATCTCTCTGTATTTTCTTTTTCTCATGAGCAAGACCTTAAGAAATTTAAATTGATCATCTTTTTCTGAAAGTGAAGAAAAATTACTTATTTGTTTAAACAGTGTACCAGACTTAATCCAGCTGCAAGCTAGTATACAATTTTTTACACTACATCTAACTAAATGCTTTGATTTTAAAGTATGCCAATTAGGACTTGATTCATAATCTGAAATTGAGTGTAGTCCAGATGGTGAATTTTCCTTTTGTTCTCTGCTCTCTGAATTTATCAGTAACAGGTTGGAAAAATCAAATGGATCGCCTCCTGAAGTTGGATGTCCCTGAACAACCCTGAACATATCACTATTAACTTGTTAAATCAATAACAAATTCATGTAGCATTATCACATTTTTTGTAAAAATATTCCTCTAGGGCCAAAATGAAATCCTCAATTATTGCTAGCTTGCAAGACCAATGACTGTTAGCTTGCATGGCTAAAGGCTGTTAGCCTAGTTATTAAAACTACATTCTATTTGTTCTCAAGTTAGAGACTGAAAAACAAAATCAAGATCATCCTTAAAATCTGAATTTGTTTGTCTCTAACAGTTAAAAATGCAACATATCTTCCATGGATGAGTGAATTTGTGGCGATTGCGTAAAGCTAGCTATTGATAACTTTTGACAGTTTGTGTCTTGTTAAACCTTTGGTGCACATAGAGCTATGAAAATCTATTTTTCCGAACATGTCCTTTCAATGTTTTGAACACATTAAATGAAGAGAAACACATGATTGACAGCTTGTGTTGCTACTATTAGTTAACAATAAACCAAAGAGCAAATCTCAGTGGAAATCCCACAGATTTTCCAGCTCCTATATGAGCCACGGTGAAGTTCTTTGGGAAACTGGAGCCAAGATTTAGTTTTTCTCTGTTAAATGTAATAAAGTATGTAAAACAGAAAAGCTAACATTTCTGTACATTTTGCTTAATGATTGGAGGAAAAAAAAGAAGCTAGAATGACACTTGCAACTTATTTTTTCTGATTGCCAATAAAAGTATAAAGTTTGACGAAACCCTGTTGTCATTTCTCTTTTTTTTTCCTCAGAGGGACAATTTAATAAGATCTACTTTTGAAATGAGGTTAAATTAAAAATCATTGAAGCAAAATAAGATAATTCTCCTGGCATCTTCATTTTGTTTTAAGCCAGGCTAGATGGCCCAGCCAGCACACCACCAACCCGGGATAGTGTTTAACATTTATGAACCTTTAAATTGTCATACTAGCACTGGGAACATGCAACTGATTCCTGTCAGAGTAAAAAATTAAAGAAAACAGTGTAAACATTGTTCACTGAGTTTTGTTATTTAATGTGTTATTTTTAATGAACCAGTTATTGTGTAGGTTTTGCAGCTCTAGAAAAATTAGTAATTATCATGGGTAAGGGCAAATATGTCTCTTTGGATTCAAATGATTGCTACTGCTTGATCTATGCATGAAAAATGTACAATAGAATATCCATTCTCTATTGTCTTATTATGAAAGCTTTTGTTTAGGTAATTTTGAAGAATTTTAGGTATCACTTCTCAGTCCCCACCTTTAAAATTAACCACATTTTCAATCTCCTCCTGGTGTACAATGAAAGAAGATTAGGCAAATAGTTTTGTCAATATTTTTAGCAATTTATCTGCAGAAGCGGAACCTATAGACAGATTTTGTGCTCATGTTCATGATGTCCTGACGTTCTTTATGCACTCGCCTCCTGTAAGCACAGGAATTATTAGATATGAAATATAGATCTACTACATAAGCATAAATATAGTTTTCTTTGTGTTTGAAATATTGGGAAACGTCTGGCATAATTTTAAAATAAATTTGTAATCATGCAAACTGCAATTTCAGAGCGTGTTTTGCGCTTTATTTTGACAGGCGAGACAGGAAGTTTGTATGGTATACATGTCATACTTAATTGACAATGGGTCATTTACTGGGTGAAATGCGGCGATGACAAAACGAAAAGGCGATATCAACACTTCGGAGATTTTTAACAGACAGGGGACCTGCTTTGGGAAGGACTTTCTCCACAACGACGCAAATTTTGACCATGGTGCTGAAACAGCAGCCTTGGCTGCTGCTGAAGCTCTTCCGTTTGAACCAATCACAGAGGCGCTTTGACCCCGCTGCTTTAATCCAGGACAGGGCAAGTAGGTGGGCAGCAGCACTGGGATCGAGCATTGCCCCGGTTCTGTGGAGTCTGACAGCAGGCAGCACCTCAGTTCTCACCGCTACATCTCGGCCTAACTTTGAGCCTCAGTCACTGAGATGGAGACGAGCTCCAGGACTGAAGGTTACGGGTTTCTCTGTCCTGAGAAACATCTCCGTGCGAGGTAAAGCTGCTTATGGGGTGGGGTTCCATTTGTATCAAAAATAAGTAGAAGTCATATGTGTAGATGTGTCGTTGCTATGTGTCGTTGGTCTATGTCGTTGGTCTATGTTGCATGTAGATGATGCATATGTAGATGTTGCATATGTCTATGTTGCATATGCGTTCGCTGCATATGTGATGAACGTCGTTGGTCCATGCTGTTGGTTCATGTCGTTGGTCCTTGTCGTTGGTCCGTGTTGCTATTGCCTGTTTTCTGCGCCATTAAAAAGTCCTGAAGTAGGTCATGTATGATCAAATTGTTTATTAGATATTACAAAAATGTTGGTCTTTCAATATCAGTGGTTTCAATAAAATTGTTTTCAAAATGTTAAGTTTTCTACCTCGTATTTTCTTTAGGCATTAGTCAGGGCAGCTAACGAGGTCAAGGGGTCCTGGCCCAGTGAAGGGGGCGCTAAATTTCTTTTTAAATCTGTGATATATCTTCATTTTAAGAAGAATTTTCACTGTTGGCATGTATTTGAACTTCTCTCTTTTATTTGCTTCAGCGCACCTCACAGTTTTAAACAAATTCTGTAGTTTTCGGCGTACTTCTAAATCTGCTCCTTAGTCGCATCTTTTTGGGCCTTCTACTGCCTCTAGTGGCGTGGGGTGGTAACACAACTAATATAATTACATTACTAAATCAAAATTCCACAA
>NW_015113983.1:167410-178746 GCF_001443285.1 Poecilia latipinna | reverse complement strand
GACCCCTGGTGTAAGGTGTATGCATCTTGCTCTGAAAGAAAGTCTTTTATTTTGTCAACATTTACTTTTTCCCCAGTTTCATTTTCAAGATTCTGTTTCAATCTTTGAACACCTCCAAAGCTACCGGGATTAGATGGGTCAAAATAGACCTTTTTCATTAGCAACTCTTCAGCCATTCCCTTGACACTCTTCTGAGCACTTGTTGAGTAATGAGAGAATCAAAAACAACACAGAGAATTTAAGTATTTCAGATTTTTTTGTCTTTATTTATGTTTTAAAAAAAAAAAATTTTTAAAGATCTCACTCCAACAAAACATTGCAAGCAGAAAAGTTTCAAAAGTTGTGATAGTTTTTTATATATAAAACTTGTTGTCTTAGAGGAAAAAAAATTAAATTATCGCACTTTTTAAATGAAAAGACAAACATTGTGGATCACTCTTCTTCTTCACTGGACTGAAGCATTCTGAAACCCACCACAGCTGTTTGAGCAGATCAGAGCTCATGTTCTCATACATGTCAGAAATTGCAGCATGAAAGTGATCATCACACATTAGTTCATGTAAAATTGTCTCTGCAACTATCTTGACTGTCAGGTCGCTTGCTTGAATTTTGTGTTTGGTCAGAAAAAGTTGAATTGCTGGAATGAACTGAGGTACAAATAGTAGAGGCATAATGTTGTGGTAGTTGTCCTGGTAGAATCGCTCCTGAACAGGCTCCAGACATTCGTGCTGTCTCTGGCTAGGGTGTCCGGTTCGGCATCCATTGCACTTTTCTTGTAGGAGCTTTGCAGCAGTGAGGTGCAATAGATGAAGCACAGCGGTTCTCACAGTTCCGATCAACTTAGTAGCAATCCATCAGTTCTTGCTTCACCATCTTGAACATTACCTTGCTCTGGATATGCAGGAGGAGGAGGAGATGGAGGAGGAGGAGATGAAGGAGGGTCAATACTTTTTGAAGATTGGGAATTGCACTCTTGCTGCTCCTCTGGTTCCTCAGGGATGGTCTCAAGAGTTCCACCTACCATCCAGTTTTCAGTTTGAGTTTGCTCTTCTAAAAACTGGGATGGAGAAATAGCCGGAGATGAGGATGAGGAAGAGGATGAGTAGAAGACTGGAGAGGGCGGGTGATAGGGTTCCATGTTGAAGTCTTGAGGTGTGGAGAGAGGGGTGAAGACTCCTTGTGAGACCTTTTTGATAGGGTCCCAGTATGCATCCAAAGTCTGCTGGTTGCCTTTTTTTCTTTCTTTCATGGTAAGTCCAGCTCCCCTGATGAGCAGAAGATGGTCTGTGGCAGGCCTCCCCACTGAAATCCTCTCATTATATAGAGTGGTGAGGGGGTGGGTCCTCAGAGGAGGTTGGCTCTGGAGGCGGAGCTAAAAATCTCAATCTTTTCTTGACAGTTAAAATATCCATCCAAGTGCGGGAGCTTCGAAACAAGTTGGAGATCAGATCTCCAACTTGCCAGATTTTATCTGACCATACCTGAAACGGGACAGCCACCATGGTCCTGAATATTCCTGTGTCTGAATTGAAAGTTTCCAGCACAAACAGGTCACAGGTAGTGTCCGAGTTCATCTCACGGATGCTGGCGCGTAAAAACCAGCGCCCAGATGGAGTAGTTTTGCTTTCCCAGACAGCGCTAAAGATAATCTTACCTTTAGCAAGTTCAGGATCAGAGGGAAAGGGTTGCAGTTTAGCTTGCTTGAAAGGTGGAGGGGAAACTTTAATTTCTCCTTCCTCACCTTCTTCTTTTCCTTCTTCTTGTCTTTCTTTATCATCCTCTGGTTGTGGGGTTGATTTTCTCTTGCGAGGAACTGCCAACCTTAACACTGCCCAGTCGTTGTAGGTCAGATTGCATGTCACTGATGAGGCTGTTAGTTGTTCTTTTTCTTCCTCGAGCTGGTACACAGAGAGTTCTCCGGTTTCATAACGAAAAAGGTATCCCCATTTTCCAGACATTCCATAAGGTTTCAATGACCACTCCTGTTGCAGGACATGGCATGATGGCTTCTGCACTCGGCACAGAAAAAAGGTGGCCTTGCGTGGTGCACCCAATGTGCGGTCTGGGTTCTCATAAACAGAGACTGGTGTCTCACAAAGGAGCGATGTCCCACTGGGTAACACTGTGCGGTGTCGTTTTTTTCCCACGCCGGATGAAGGAGTTTCAGAAGACGCAGGGGGTGATCCAGAGGAATCAGGCGGTGGAGGATGCTTGGAGTCCTGGAAGGTGGGAATCTCGTGCTGAATTGAGGATTCGAATGCTGATGGAGGTAGGATCAGATTTCTATCCAGGAGTGTAGAGGATGAAGCATCAGTGATGAAGCAGGGTCTCGTGATGGTTTGTCCATCTGCAGATGAGGCACATGGCAGTCGATTGGTTTCCTGATGTCTTCTCTTTGGAGGCTTTTCTCTTTTAATGCGAACCATTTTTTTTTCTGTCAGAGCAAAGTGGTTCTTTCTCTCCCAAATGCAACAAGTAGAATGACAGGGCCTCCGAAACATATTTAAAGCAGAAAAACAGAAATCCCACCCCTTTATCTCTATTGGTCCATTCAAACATAAACTAATAAAAGTGGGCTGGGTCACCATTTGATTTAAGAGAAGGTTCCAGAATCCTGTCTGTTTTATATTGATAAGAAATTAATTTAAATCAAAACAGATGTTTTTATAGGATAAGCATTTTATATAAACTTATTAAAACAGATGTTTTATACGATAAGCATTTTATGATGCAGATTTAACAGATGTTCCTGTGCGATAGCATCGATTTATCGATATTTGATTTGGGCGTGGCATTTTAATCCATCAAACTTGATTAATTAAAATTTGACACAAAGTAGTTCCCTTATTTTTCGTCCCAATCAGTGAACTTATTCCTGGGTGGAGGGAGGTGATGTTCTGATGGGATCACTGACTTCATTGGCCGGTCCAACACCTGCTGAGGTCACAGCTCTGCATCTGAACACGTACTCTGTGTTTGGCTGCAGGTGGGTCACTGTGATTTCTCCAGATTTTGGTTCACTCTGTTGTCTCCATCCATCTTGTCCTCTGACACAGAACTCCACAGAGTAGGAGGTGACGCTCTCTGCTCCAAACCTGGGAGGAGAAACCTTCAGAGTCACACTGCTGTGGGTTACATCAGCAGCTGTCACAGTTTCAGGTACTGAAGGAGGCTCAAAGTTCTCATTGATGAGGAAGCCATCTTCATAAAGGTAGATGGTTGGACCTTCATGGTTATCATCAGTTAAACTTGCAGCCAGGAACTTCATCTCCTTGTTCTCCTTGTTGGCTTCTGCAAAATCATGGAAGCGTTTGGCTTTTGTCCACATTTTCTCTGTTATTGCTCTTGAGGAGAACCATTGTTGCTTCTCTATATCGTATGTTCGCTGAGAATCACCATTGAGCTCAGTCTCTGTTGTTGTTGGTTTTTTGCTTTTACAGAAATCTGATAGAAATTCTTCATCGTTTCCCAGTGACATGAACATAAAGCATGCAACATACTTTTTACAGAACATTTCACCATAGATATCATTATGAGATGTCATCAGCTTTGTATTTTTCATCTTGCTAGTCAAAGCATTTAGCATGTAGATTTCTTTCTCTTTACAGTCCATCCACTGGTTCAGGCTTTTGTTGTTGAAAGGAGAAGAAAATCTCTTCTTCAGGATCTCTGCCAGCTCCACCTCTGTTTCTTTTCCTCCTCGGATTGATGGAAGTTTCTCAGTAAGATCCGCTTGGAATTCCAACTTGGTGTTGGAGCACATTTCTTTAAAGTGTTTAAGCTTTTGACCAATCTGTGGAAACTTCGTGGCAATGGCTTTTAGTGCATCATTGCACCTGACATCCAGCTGTTTGAAGTCCTCCAAGAGCCACTGGGCTTCTTGAACTAAGCCTACACTTATTTCTCTGACCAGTTTAGCAGCTGAAGGGTTAAAAACCGTGAGAGGCAACATCCACACCTTCATTGGGACTGCATTTTCTCCATTTGCTCCCAGTAACTGTGGCAGATTTTGATAAACTTGAATGGCATCCTGAAATGTTACAGGAGTTTCTTTAAGAAAAATATCTCCATAAAACTTACAGGTGAATCCCTCTGCAGTTTTTATTTCTTTGCTTGTTGTTTTACCTGAAACAGCAGCTTCTCCTGTAACTTTTGGAATTTTTGAAAGTGCAACTTTAAAGTCTCCCTGAACTTCAGTGACGTTTTCCTTCTCAGAAACATCCCTTTCGAACACAAAGAAAGCCTGTGCTCCATAGAGAATAGCTGTGACTACATGTGTTGCTAGTTCCTTCTCAAAAACCTCAGGATGCTTCATGTTGTCTTCACCAAGATGATCCATAGATAGCTCCTGGATCTTTGTGCTTGCAAGATATGACAGCGTTACTCTGGCTTGGCGGTTGGAGGTCTTGTCATCATTCAGGTATTTGGCAGATCCTGCAATTTCAACAGTTCCGCTTAAGACACTTGCCTTTAGTGATCCTTTAATATCTAGTGATGAATATTTGGCCTCAGTTGATTCAGAGGTACTTATGGCAAAGTTATTAAAGTTCTGTGGCCTTTCTTTCATGTGTTTTAGAAGGTCAGCATGGTCCCACAGTGTCATCCCTGGAAAAAAGCAAAATAACTTAAATTCAGCTCACTGAACATGGGGCAACACTTTTAAATGAAATATGAAAAAAACTAAACCAAATACTAAAAGATGAAGATAAATTTTTATTCTTAATGACGTAAGTTCTTTCAACATATTTGTGTTTCTGTGGGGTTTCCTGCTGTTCTGCACTGTAAATCCAAATTAGTAAAAATTACAAAGCAGCTCATGCTAAGTGATTGTACTAGGACATCTAGTATTTACACACTCAAAAACCAAACAAATCAATCTGTTTACATAAAGTCTTGTGTCCAAGATAATCCATTACTATAAAACAGGCATGGAGTCAAGACCAGTTTTTCTGAGACTAAGGCAGAGGCTGAATATTTAACTTCTGTAAATATTTCAGGACATTGCTTTTTTGTACACCATAAAATGCAAAGATTAAAGGAAAAACTAAGTGACTCCACCAAAACTACTACTTGGTATTAAACTAATAATGGCCATAATAAACTAATATTTAAGTTATTAAATGTAGCCAAACATTAATGTACATTCTCTGAACTGAATTACTCAACTATATTGCACAATAGTCCACATCTTTAGCGTCTTCACAGGTCTGACTATGAAACCAACGGTCCAGAACGCTGCTGCTGGAGTTCTGACTAGAACCAAGAAGATAGAGACACCACCCAGTTCTACATCTACATCCACTGGCTCCCTCCTATATCTTTGACCAGTCCATGGACAAAATGTACAAGTTGTCTGGTGTTTTCATTTTCCCTCTCTTAATATGTGACATTTCTAAAAGGCATATTTAATAATTTTCTCTAGTCAAACTGCAGGTGACCTACCTGCATCTGAACACAAAAGCACTCTTATAAATCAAAGGACCAAATGCCGTCTGGTGGTGTTAAATTTATTTAATTTCCCTTTGGGAATAAAGTTGTTAGAGAATTTTCGGTATTATCATTTTGTTATTACTTTAGTTCACATTCAGTCTATAGATTATTGTGATTTTCTGTTTAAAGTGTTCTCTTCCTTATGTGTGTATGTACTGACCTGGAGGTCAGGACTGTCTGTTTATCTTCATGTGAGACAGTCAAACTCTGTGGTTCTCAGACCTTAAATTCTTCTTGTGTTATCTACCCTTTTCTTAGTTGATAGTTTGACCTAGAGCTGAACTGGGCTCAGACCGTAGATCAGATATCACACCTGGCTGGTTCGTTTAGGTTAGAAGTTTTATGACCTTTGTTGTTCTTCCTTTTGGCTGTTCTGCTTGGACAATAAAACAGGGGCTCACGCGGAAGCAGACCAGAACTCTCTGTGAACGGCCTGGAGAGGCGGTGGCGGAGATTTCTCCTTTTGCAAAAGTTTTGCCTTAAAATTCATATTTGTTGTCTGTGGTTCTTTAATATAGGTTCGAGAAAAAGTACCCATCATTTGGTGCCGAAAACCGGGATCTCTCAACCCCCCGCTGTCAGGCAGAGGAAGACGCGCTGAATCCGTGCACGGCCAGAGTCAACTGGACCTGGAAAGAAAGACCCAGGAAGCAAAATTCTTCGCTGGGCCAGCGACACATGTCCGACTTTGTCTGCCAACGGCGGAGTGACGAGATCCGACTGGACAACCCGAAAACTACAGAAACGTAGCTGAATTTTAAATAAATAATTTTTTTTTAGAGGTTCGAGTATCCTTGTATGATGTCGCTCTGCTAAAACTCTGAGGTTTGAGAATCCTTGTATGATATCGCTCTGCTAAAACTCTATTCGAGGAAACCCCATAAGGGTAACTCCTCATGTATATAGGAAGCTTGTTAATACTGTTCTGTTATTACTGTGCTGATATTGCTGTTTGCTTGCTGCTTTGATGTGTGTGTGTGTGCGTGAAAAAGTAGTGTGAGAGTGATTGGAGGTTTAAATACTGCTCTGTATTTTACCTCATATAAAACGGTGGAGTTAAGCAACAAACCTCTTGTGGATGCAAAGGCAAGATTCTCCCACTCGAAAGAGTTGAAGTGGAGAATACCACAACAAGGTATTTTTAATTGCTGGCCTACTGAAAAGATCTCCAGTTCATAGGACTCCCTAGGAGTCAACGAATCTGGACTAAATTTAAATAAATAAAAATTTTCGAAGCTAAAATTGATTTTAAATAATGGAAAAAGAAATATAAAATAGATGGGAAGCTAAAAATTGATCAATGGCAAACAATTGTGGGAATTTTGGAGAGTAGTGTAGCAAGAAGGAGGATGAGCTGAGGTGTGCTAAATTATGGTTAAAAGCAGCTACAGACCGGAAAGAACAAATTAAAAAGGTTAAAGACAAAAATTCGTAGAAGCAAAGAAAAACCTATTAAGGCTGTGAAAGGATTAGATGTTTTTCACCCTGATGAATTTGGAGGTTTAGAAACCTCTGCCTTTTCCAACGGCTGGACGAAAGGACGCGGAAGAAGCAGAGGCAGAGGAGGTCACAATAGGCGACGACCCCAAAATAACACCCCACAAAATCCACAGCATTTAAATGGCTGTTGGACTTGTGGCAATACTGGCCACTGGTCAAGAAACTGCCCTTCAAAGAATGCTGCACGGGGCAACAGGAGGGGTGATGGAGTGAGGGGACCACAAACTGGAGAAATCCTCAGCATGATCAGACTCTACCACACCCAAACGAAACAAACCATCAAACTAAATTGATGAAATGGTGAACACATGTGCAGCTTGTTACGTAAAAAAATAAATAAATAAATAAAAGAAATTGAATTCCTGTATGAAACTAGTGTATATAAAATAATATTTAATATTACTAAAAATTAGGTTTAAGCCTCACAAGTCAGAAATAATTGCCTTTAGGAAATACTGGTGTTAGTTTGTTTTGTTTTGTTTTTTTCTAGCGTTCCTACACTTTCAAAGAAAAACCAGTTGAGAGACGTCTCACTGAAATAAAAACATGGGAACAACTTCTTTGTATGCTAAAAGTGGAATTATGACTTTCCTGAAGGAGGAGAAGCTGAAAAATAAAAATAATAAAATTCTCCCCAGAGAACAATGTTTAATATATTGTGTCGTAATCAGATTGTAACACCAACTTGGTGAAATGATCCTTTGGCTGTATAACTGGAGGGGTCAGAGGTCAGAGTAAGGTACCGACCTGGATATTATTCCAGCCTCTTGACTCTCTTAGGCCTTTTTGAGAGGAGGGCTGCCCGCTGACCTCACAGTCTGCAGCACTAAGATCGACAAATTTAGAGAAATCCATTGTTCTCTGGTGAGATGTGACTCAGATGAAGTTAACATAAACTTACATTTTACATTTTAAAGGTTAATATATACTACAGCTTTTAACATGTTTCATGTTTATATGTGTTTGAATAAGGAAAGGGTTTATGATTTCTTAAAATGTTGGGTAATAAGTGGCTAAAAACTATGAGATGAAAAGAAAGAAAAGTTATATGGAAAATGTTTGTCAAAAGAAGAAAAAAAAAGACAGAAAGACGAACAAACCCTAATGGACTCTTATTTGCTTCTTTCCTTTTCCTCTGTCTGAGCCTCGCTGCGGTGAGTCTGACCTCCGACCTCAACTCAAACCTGTCCTGCCGATCAGATGACGTCCCTTTTTCATCACCAGCCAATGACAATTGATAAAGAAGCGAAAAAGGACACGATGATTTCTGCCACTTGAAGGCACTAAGATGTCCGCTGATCCTGATTCCTGGACATCTGGGAACAGCCATGCAGCAAACTACTGTATGGAGTCCAGCTGGACGTTTGGACTGGAACTAAATTCATTGGTGGACAACCTGGACATTCACTAAGGGACGGTCTGGACGACTTGTAAATAATCCAACACCAGAGCCAGTTGGACTGACAGGGAGCTGGAGGAGAGGCGGGGGGAGGACCAGCTGCAGCGACGCCAACAGCAGGAGGTGGGGGGGGAAGCAAGACAGTGGAGAGCCGAGATAAGTTATACACACACCACTGTGAGATAAAGAATGTGCTCACTAATCCTGTTTGCATATAGGAATGATCTATCAAGAAAAGAACATTTTAAAGGTTTTTAGGTACGGTGTTCGATAAAATCGTTCATTTTGTACCCGTTAACTCAGTCCTTAACAGAAGGACCAGTGATCCTCTTAGGGCCCACGGGCCATAGGTTGGGAAACTGTGAAGGAAAAAACTGTAATGACTAAAAAGATAAGAAAAAAAAAACTGATAGCGTGAAATGGCTAAATTACACCAACTAAAATTATTACAGATTCAAAGCTAATAATGATTTTCAAATGTTTTATTTACTAGTTTGGAAATAAATTAAACATCTCTAAGTGTTGAAAACAATTGATATTGCAGTGTTGAAATATTATTAAATATTTTGTTGAATTTAACTGAAAGATTTAATTTAGAGTTTAATTCTATAAAGAATTTACAAATCGATTGTTTTTGTGGGATTTTAAGCAACTTGGTAGAAATTAATGGCTACTAAAACTGATGATTGTGAATAAAAGCAACACTTTCTAGATTTCAGTCTAAAACATTTTAATCTAGATTTGATAGTCAATACATTCAAATCCTCTAATTCAAGATTTTTTTTTTTTTTTTGTTTGGTTTACATTAAAGATGGACATTTTTATTTTAGGGAAATTAAATAGAAATGTTGAAAGTTGCTGAGTTTAACAAAGAAAAACAAAAGATAAACCTGCAATTAATAGACGTGTCTGCTAAATTATCTTATATAAACCTGTGAGTTCACCTGAATTAACTACTAATCCTCCCAAAGACTTTATTTGAAGCTTGAGTGATTGTGACACATGGGCAATGCCATGTGTAAAAAGGGGGGAAAAGGGAAAATGGTGAGGTAGTACTATATAACTACTAACTACTAAATTCTTACATAAAAATTTTTTTTTGTTATGAACTTTTGAGTTAACAAATACTGTTAGATGATGATTGATGCTTTTTCTAAATGGGTTGAAATAGTTCCAGCAAAGCATGCAGATGCTTTGATGGTAGCTAAGGCTATCTGCAAAACTATATCCCAACACACGGTATTCCACAGAATGTTTAGATTTAGTGAAGCTCTATATGAGAATCACCCCGACAGCTGATGGTCTAACACCTTTTGAAATAATTCATGGGAGAGCTTACAGATTGCCTCTGTTTGCTCCAGAATACAAAAAGCTGACGAAGAACAGACATTAGCAGATTATATGATCAGGACTCTTAAACTGAAGGAAGTGTCCAGAGCAAAGTTACTGCCTTATGATTTTCTTCCCTCGCAGGAGGCCGCTCCAATCGAGCAAGGTGACTGGGTCTACATAAAGGTCATCAAACGAAAGAACTGGGCGAGTCCACGGTGGGAAGGACCGTTCCAGGTGCTGATGACCACACCAACAGCTGTAAAGATTGCTGAAAGACCCAGCTGGATACATCTCAGTCACTGCAAGCTGCAGAGAGTGTTGGATCCCTAATCCGGAGTAGAGAGGAAGGAGAGCTTTTAGAGCTTCCGGGATACAAAGGGGTCCTACATTTTAGTTGTAGTTCGTCTCAAACCCGGTGAAGAAACGCTAAGATTCTCACTCCTTTAGTTTGGGGGTTCTGACATCTCTGTACGCCGAGCAGCAATGGAGACTCCATATGCCAGATGGATCTTCTACTGCGCTGTGACTGCAGCATGTCTGATGTTTGGAGAAGGAAGCGAGCCTGAGTTCCACCCGCATGACAGCACCAATCTGTGTGGAAGCTGATGAACAGGACTGCTCACGAGGAGAACGAGGTGAACTGCTATGTGTGTGCGCAGCTACCAATCGCCACACACAACTCAGGTCTGCACCCAGGGAGCATCACTGATGACAAACAGATGTGTCTCTATGGCCTGAGCACACAACCACGACTCAGCGTCCCCGTGAAAAGAAGAAAATGCAAATGGTGCAAAAAGGATTTTTCTGTTCTACTTCGGACAGGAGATGCCACAAAAGGACTTTTTGGATCTATGAACTGTTCATACACCTACTGCGACAGACACCGGATCACATCAACTACATTGCCTGCAGGGGTCAAAGGGCGACTCCACACTGCAAAGTCTGGAAGGACAACCCAGACTGTGACAACCTGCTTCTGGAGAGGAGTTTCAACATCACGCATAAGAAAAAGAGGAGACAGGAAACAACACTGTGCAGCTCCATAGTGCCAGGAGATTATGGCTCACGGATGTTGGCAGACTGGTACTTCATATGCGGGAATGAAGCGTACATGTTCTTGCCAAAAAATTGGGGAGGACTGTGTGCTGTGGTTCCTTTGATCAACCCGATTGCGTTCATCAGGAAAGCACAGAATGATCTACACACCCGCTCCAAACGAACAGTTATGTCAGAGGTCAAAAGATGGGGAGGCCTAACAACACATACTGGAGTTCCATGGGAATTCAGGATTTGGAACGGCGGAGAAAAATTCATGCAAAGCCTGTTTCCATGGGTTGATCTAGGAGAGATTCGGGACCACGTTGAGATAAACAGGTACGGATTACTGCGACTCATCAACAGTACACAGCCAATGGCACCTTGAGAGAGCTAACTGAACTGAGAAAGATGATTCTGCAAAACCGTGTTGTACTGGACTTCCTCACTGCCCCTCAGGGAGGGGTCTGCAAAATCATTGGCCCAACGTGCTGAACTTTTGTGCTTGATGAAACAGGAACTGGAAGAACTTAAACATTACATGGAAAGTGGAACACAAGGATCATCTCCTTTTGATTTT
>NW_015113983.1:163780-166214 GCF_001443285.1 Poecilia latipinna | reverse complement strand
TTTTGTTGAATTTAACTGAAAAATTTAATTTAGAGTTTAACAAAGAAAAACCAAAATATAACCCTGCAATGAAAATACGTGCCTGCTAAAATATCTTCTATAAACCTATGAGTTCACCTGCATTAACTACTAATCCTCCCAAAGACTTTATTAGAAGGATAAGTGATTGTGACACATGGGCAATGCCATGTGTAAAAAGGGGGGAAAAGGGAAAATGGTGAGGAAATACTATAACTACATACTATATAACTACTAAATTCATACATAAATTTTTTTTTTTTGTTATGAATTTTTGAGTTAAAAAAAACTGTTAGATGATGGTTGATGCTTTTTCTAAATGGGTTGAAATAGTTCCAGCAAAGCATGCGGATGCTTTGACGGTAGCTAAGGCTATCTGTAAAACTATATCCCAACAGACGGTATTCCACAGAATGTTTAGAGTTAGTGAAGCTCTATATGAGAATCACCCCGACAGCTGATGTTCTAACACCTTTTGAAATAATTCATGAGAGAGCTTACAGATTGCCTCTGTTTGCTCCAGACTTACAAAAAGCTGATGAAGAACAGACATTAGCAGATTATATGATCAGGACTCTTAAACTGAAGGATGTGTCCAGTTCAAAGTTACTGCCTTTTGATTCTCTTCCTGTACAGGAGGCCACTCCAATCGAGTAAGGTGACTGGGTCTACATAAAGGTCATCAAACGAAAGAACTGGGCGAGTCCATGGTGGGAAGGACCATTCCAGGTGCTGATGACCACACCAACAGCTGTAAAAATTGCTGAAAGACCCAGCTGGATACATCTCAGTTACTGCAAGATGCAGAGAGTGTTGGATCCCTAATCTCGAGTGGGGGGAAGGCCAGCTTCAAAGGGGATCCTGACCAATAGGGCGGTTCGTCTCAACGCCAGTGAAGAAACTCGACAGATCCTCACTCTTTAGTTTGGGGGTTCCGACATCTCTGTGCGCCGAGCAGCAATGGAGACTCCATATGCCAGATGGATCTTCTACTGCACTGTGACTGCAGCATGTCTGATGTTTGGAGGAGGAAGCGAGCCTGAGTTCCACCCGCATGACTACAGTGGTGGAAGCTGATGAACAGGACTGCTCACGAGGAGAACGAGGTGAACTGCTATGTGTGTGCGCAGCTACGAATCGCCGCACACAACTCAGGTCTGCACCCAGGGAGCATCACTGATGACAAACAGATGTGTCTCTATGGCCTGAGCACACAACTACGACTCAGCGTCCCCGTGAAAAGAAGAAAATGCAAATGGTGCAAAAAGAATTTTTCTGTCCTACTTCGGACAGGAGATGCCACAAAAGGACTTTTTGGATCTATGAACTGTTCATTTGAGGATGACGTACTACCGTTTCCACAAACCGTATGGAAAATACCACAGACCATTTCTTTAGCAGGAGCTAAACCAGGATCTCTGAGGAGCTGTGTTTACAACAACAGACACGTTTCTCTTAGAATGCCACCTTGGAACTTGTGTAACAAAGTTTACACCTACTGCGACACGACACAGGATTTCATCAACTGCATCGCCTGCAGGGGTCAGAGGGCAACCCCCGGCTGCAAGGTCTGGAAGGACAGCCCAGACTGTGACAACTTGCTTCAGGAGAAAAAATTTATGCAAGGCATCTTTCCATGGGTCAGAGTAGGTGAGATTTGAAGCCACGTTGAGATCAACAGATATGAATTACTGCGACTCATCAACAGTACACAGCCAACGGCACCTTGAGAGAGCTGACTGAACTGAGAAAGATGGTTCTGTAAAACCGTGTTGTACTGGACTTCCTCACAGCCTCTCAGGGAGGTGTTTCTAAAATCATTGGCCCAACGTGCTGAACTTTTGTGCATGATGAAACAGGAACTGGAGGAACTTAAACATTACATAGAAAGTGGAACTCAAGGATCATCTCCTTCTGATTTTCTTTCTTGGCTCACTTCCAGACCATGGTGGAATTTACTGGTGAAGCTTGAAACACCTATTCTGGGTGTTTTGATTCTTTTTTTGCCTGTTCATAGGTTGCATTTTTCCATGCCTTCGAAGCATGATGTTTAAAACAATTAACACAACTGTTATCAACTATCAGCTGGCAAAGCATCTTATGAGACAACTGAAGATGACTTGTTTCGAGTTCTGATGATTTTCTGAACAATGATGAAGTTCTGTAATCAATAAACAGATGAATTCATTTGCTGAATGACTCCTACAACAAGTGGTTGTAGAGATGAGTAACCTGCATTTGATTTTTTGTTGTTTCTTTTATTTTTCATTTATTTCATTATATTACATTTATTCATTGTGTATTTTCTGTATTTAGATTAGAAAAAAAAAAACTTTTGCATTTATTGGTTCTTTTCTTTTCTTTTATTTTCTATGCTTGGCTTTTGCATAAAGTTTACACACATAGTAAAATGATA
>NW_015113983.1:119989-161056 GCF_001443285.1 Poecilia latipinna | reverse complement strand
GGGAAACTAAGGTGGGCAAGTTATACATCCACAAAGAACTATGATAGAGATTTTTGGTATTATCATTTTGTTATTACTTTAGTTCATATTCAGTCTAATGTTAATCAGTATTATTGTGATTTTCTGTTTAAAGTGTTCTCTTCCTTATGTGTGTATAAACTGACCTGGAGGTTACGACTGCCTTTTGGTATTATCATTTTGTTATTAATTTAGTTCATATTCAGTCTAATGTTAATCAGTATTATTGTGATTTTTAGTTTAAAGTGTTCTCTTATGTGTGTATAAACTGACCTGGAGGTTACGACTGACTGGTTCATCTTCATGTGAGACAGTTAACTCTGTGTTTCCCAGACCTTAATTCTTATCAACCAGAATACCTCCTAACTGCCTGTGAGCAGTCGTATTTTGTCTCTTGTTTATCCTCCCTCTTTGTTGACAGTTTGACCTAGAGCTGAACTGGGCTCAGATAGTAGATCAGATATCACACCTGGAACTGAGTTGCTGGTTTGTTTAGGTTAAATGTTTTACGACCTCTGTTGTTTTTTTTCTGGCTGTTCTGCTTGACAATAAAACAGGGGCTCACGCGAAAGCAGACCAGAACTCTCTGTGAACGGCTGATGAAGTTGTTGGCGGAGGGGTTTCCTTTTGCAAAAGCTTTGTCTATAAAATTCATATACGTTGTCTGTGGTCTTTTTATGTAGGTTCGAGAAAAATACCTATCAGTCAGAAAAACTTTTACACAATAAATGTTGGAAACAAGTTACAGCTTTAAATCAGAATCTGGAATGATAAATAGAAAAATTACCTATTCCAGATGTATCACCATTAATAAAAACACAGAAAGAGGAAAGTCATATTTAAAAATATTAACATGGAATTTAGAGACATATTTATATTTATTTTTATAAACAGTTTAAAAAGAACAGGAAGCAAAAGATCTGATCCAACAAACTGCTTGAGAAAGTAAAACAATCTCTAAACTCAGAGCTGTAAAACTAATGTATTTTATATATTTTGTCTATTTATTTATATTAAAAGAACCTGTTGGCTTTTATTTGTAGCAGTAAATGAAAACACTGCAGATTCAGCTGTTCATGAAAAGAACAGAAATGAGATGGGAAGTTAAGACAATGTGACATAAACTAAAGTTAAAGTTTTCACACTAATTTACATGCAGATTACTGGCAGATTATTTCACTTATAGATATCTTATACTTGTATAAGACATTTTTCCCATGTTATAAGTGAAATAATCTAAAATGGAACTAGAACTTTTTCATCAATATTATGTAATTATTTAGGAAGTTTTGTCAGGATGATACTGCATCTTTTGCCCTGATTCTGTGATTAGATCTTTTTGTTCTGTGAATTACTGAAGACATCTTGTTATGGATTCTCTGTGGCCAATCAGGGGCTTCAGGTGTAAAACTTTTGTTTTGACAGATAAAACATTGTTTTATTTTCAGTCCCGGGTTTTTGTCTCCGTTGCTTTGGCCTTGGAGATCCTAACATTTATTGCTTCCTCTGTGTTTAAGTCCTGGTGAAGCCCTGAATTAAAGCAGTGAAAATAAATTACTTTTATGCTGAACCGGGTTTTCAGGGTTTGTTGGTTCCTTGGTTTATTTTCTACATCTCGTGTTGAACCTGGTGCTTCCTCTTCAACTCCAAAGGTTGCTAACAATCATAGTTATTTGTTTTTTTTCTAATAATGGAGAGATTATCTGATTTAAACTCAGAAAATAAGTTTAAGCATTTTAGATATTTTAATAGTTCAAACACCAAATATACCTGAATATAATGAATATAGATTATTTTATGCCTCCTACTAATTTGTTACATGCTGGATTATCATGAATGTTATTGTGTATTTAAAGACACAACTTTGAATTTTGATAAAATATACAAAAATCTGAAATTGTACAGCCTTCCTGCAGTACGCCTGTGGCCCCCCAGGTGTCACGACCCCCATGTTGAACACCTCTGATTTAAATAAAAAACATTTAAAAAGTTTAAAAATGATTGAAAATTAAACTAAAGTATGAAATCAAAGCAATAAACAGAATTAAAAGGTAATCGTGTTGCGTTTCAGCTTCCAGAGATTTGACAGAGCAAACATAACGTGGAAAGCAACTCTGAGAGTTTGAACATAACTTTAACTTTTAACCAAAACTTCTGCGACTCGTTTCATCAGACAGAGGAGAAGAGCTTCATCACAATGAAGCTGTGGAAACTCTCCGCTGATCATCTCGCCTTCAGGCAGTTGTTGCTTTAACGATTTCTTTGCTCATCTGAACATTAAAATGCGTTGTGGTATTTTCCAAGTCATTTAGCCGGTTAGCTTCCCATGGCCTCTCAGCAACCTCTCAGTGTTCAACGTCTTCATTAGAGGTTTTATTACCGAGTTAGAGAAATGAAGCGGCTTCACAAAGACTCTTCTCCTGTTTCTGCTGATCTGAGCCTAAAGAAATCCGACTCATCCGACATGTGGCCAGAAACATCTGTGGACTCGAACTCTAAAAACATATTTTTACAAGCGATGGGACCCAAAAGCGACTCTTTAATGGGTTTATGAATAATGAATGAGCAACTGGATTCTCTCGGGCCGAGAAAATGACGAGAGATAAATTATGCAGAGTTTCTAATCTCTGATTTTAGGGAACATTTTCCCATTAGAGCTCCAGCGAGGCGGTGAGGTCGGGCCGCAGCGTCCGGCGGGAAGCCACTTACCCAGGATCTGCGGGTCGGCCTCGTGTTCCCGGATCTGCACGTGTCTAGCTCCAGGAGGAACATGAAACATCTTAAGGTAACCTTCGGCGCAGCAGCAGCAGAAGCGGCAGGTTAGGGAAGATGAGAGGAGACAGAAAAGTTAAGCAGATCTAGAACTAAACTCTTTGTTTGCAGCAGCGGACATCAGACTTCTGCAGAAGGTTTCTTCACTCTGGATCTACGCAGCGACGTTTGAAGAAGAGAGAAAGTTAAAACAAGTTAATGTTCCTACAGAAAACACATTGAAACGGGCCCAACACTGCAAAAACACATCAGTACTTTTAGTTTCTAGAGCAAATACCTCAATGCGCTATAAATCAGACAAAACTAGCTTATAAGAAACTTTTTAGTAAGATAGATGATGTTGATTTGAGTAAATAATTCCTTATGGTTGAGGCAAAAGTTTTCAGTCCACCGGCAGAATATATTACTTATTACCAGAGAGGCACTGATCCACTTTTCTCACTTCTGATATTGAAGTCTGTGGTTCAGTATCAGCTGATCACAGATCTCCCAAAATCAGAGCCGATTTCAACTGACCAGTTCCTTGTAAGTTAGTTTTGTCTTATTTTAAGTGCATTAGAAACTAGACCAAAATACTTTGTGAATTTTTGTGTTTTTGTAATGGAGCAGAGTTCATTCCACCTGTGAATGAACTTCAGGCCGTTTCAATGAGGCAGTTATTCTCCTCTACTTGTGGTTTTCTGCTGCAGATGTCCGCCGCTCACAAACCCGCCGCCACTCACCCACAACGTTTCTAGACTCCTCACTTTCATTTAGAAACACATTGCGAGCTCCTTTGGGCAGAGAGAAGGCTCCTCTGGTCTTCCCTTCAGACAGAAACAGATCAGTTAGTCACCGTTTCTCCGTCTCTCCTAGCAGCAGCACTCTGTGGAGGAAAGTTTCTAATCAGCAAACCAGAAGAATCCACAACAAAACGACTGACCGGACGGACGCTCTGGAAGCAGCAGGCGGGGAAAAGTCACAGGCAGAGAACGGCAGTAACTACTTACTGGAGTAACGTTTTTGAAAAATGTACTTATAGAAGTATTTTTACTACGCTGTAATTTTTCCTTTAACTTGAGTAATTTTATCACAAAGTGTCTCTTTTCTAAACTGAGTGAAATTTCTGCATTTTCTACCCACTGAATGGAAAACAAACATGTTTTAACCAGAAATTCACCAAACTCAGACACACACCTGCAGTTTTTGTTAAAGTTTTAGAAGTTTTTTTTAATAGAAACTGATTCGGAAAGAATATATTTTTGTTGTTTTTTTGTTAATTATAAGAATTATTGTCATTTTTGTCCTAAAGATACCAACATTTCCACTTAACTTTATATTTTGTTGTGTCTGATGATGCAGTTTAGATATTAAATGATTGATCATTTGATCAGTTACTCAGCACTCAAGTAGATTTTTTACCAAATACTTTTTTATGTTACCGAGTCATTTTTTTGGCAGCTACTTTTTACTTTTACTTGAGTAAAAATATGCTGCAGTGGTGCTGCTCTTATTTCAGAGCCGGCTCTGCTCACAGGAGTGCTGTGTGTTCAGCATTCAAAGCTCCAATCAACGCTTTTCAAAAGAGTTAAAGAATAAATCTGGAGGACGTCAGAGCAGCCATGCGCCCTCCGTGGAAAGAAAAGTTTGATTAAAGCTCTGAAAGAAAAGGTTTGTGTCATAAATTGGCCCTGTGGACGTGAGTCATCGGGCTGAACCGAGCGCCGGCGCTCCTCTCAGGTTCCACTGAATCAGCCACCAATTACACGCTGGACTGCTTCCAGAGGCCGGCGGCTCGGTTCTGACCGACGTTTTCCCCAACCAAAAAACTACGTTTGTCTTTTTTAAAGCCACAAACACGACAACGAACAACGTCTTCTGCCTACAAGGCAAAGACAGGAAAACCCAAACAGACACTTAATTAGTCACAGCAGTTTGAGACGCGATTCTTCTGGTTTCTACAGCGTTAGACATCCAGCTGCACTACAGTCTGGGATACTTGCATGGTGAGTTTTCCACCAGTGGGGAGTCATTTTGCTCTCTCTTGCTCAACTGTTTCCCTGTAGAAAAGGTGATTGGTTAAATAAAACACTGCAAAATCAAAACCTTACCAAGTGTTTCTGGTCTGGTGCTCATGTCTTAGTTCACTTGAAATAAGACAAAACTCACTCATATGGAGGACATTTACTGCCAAACGTCGAGAGCGCTCGGAACTTCTGCTCTCTTTCAAATATTCTCTGCTCTCTCAAATTTTTCTCCTCACGCTCAAAACGTCTCTCTGCTCAGATCAAATCTCCACTCACAAACTTTGACGCTCAAATTTTCATCTGCTGGAACGAAAAGTACCGTTGCCTAGCAACCTCTCAGCCAATGGCATTAAGGAGTTATACTGGGTCCGTTTGCAGGTTGCTACAATCAGCAGCAGCCACACAGGAAAACAATTCGCAAGATTTGATCTGAGCAGAAACAGGTTTGGGTGAGAGGAGAACATTTTTTAAAATACATTTTAATTAGTTGTTGACTTAAACCAGCTCTTACAACTTGCTGAAAGCCTGGTTAATTAAAACACTGCAAAAGTTATTTTTGTCCTATTTCAAGTAAAACTAGATAAAACTTGGTAGGATTTTGTGCTTTTACAGTGAAACATTTGCTAAAAAAACTAAAGTTTTCACACTGAGGCTCAGAGTGTCTTTAGTGATGAATCTTCATCACATCCCGGCTGCTGAAAGGAGGAGACAGAAACCCTCAGCGTGAATCCATTAGTCATTTATTCATTCCCACAGCTAAAACAGAGAAAACTTTTTCTAAAAAAACAAAACAAAACAAAACAAAACATGTCTTTTCCAGCTTATTGTCGGCTCAGCAGGGAGGCATTTTCCTCTTTAAGAGACGATCTGGTTAATTTAGCAATGTGTGAAGCTGAATGTGTAAAAGCTCAAACTAATAAAGCTTAGCCAAGATTCTTAATGAAATTACATCTTTGATTAAAAAGATACAACAACGCTTCCTATGTAGGCATATTTGCTCCGGCTAATTCCTCTAAACGGCTAATTTATCGTCTCTGAATGCAAATTTAGCACATTAACAAACAATCTGCTGGAAGTTGCTGCAGTTTCTGCACCTCCATAATGTAACTCAGCCTCCCAGTTTCATCATAACGTTCCACACATTAATATCCGTCCAGAAAAATCTCATTTCCATCTGTTCAGTACTGGGACAGACACACAGTTAAGCATCTTCAACTGGACCAGAAATATCTGAACATTTACTCAGGATCTTATTAATGTATCATCTACTTTATATGTAGTTGTTGTAATTATAAGGTAGCAGGAAAATAACTACTGATTACAAAGTGGTGTCTGGATTTTTGCAGCAGGTTCCTCAAAATAAACTCAGGTGATAAATTGCAGGTGTGAGAAGTTCAAGTCAACAGCTTCTCTTTCACTTATCACAAATTAATCAAAATGATAGTTTTCAAAATGTATTAAATGTCTGAAAAGTGTGGCATGCTTTTGTACCAACAACCTATAGAAAAACCTTTTCAATTTCCACGTATTTACTTTAACAGGAGCTCATGTCACAAAGTTACTTTAAAATAAGCAGGTTACATGTAAATGTACACGAGTTCTTCATTGGTCACTAAAAATGGACCTGAATTAGAAAAGAAAATCAGGAAAAAGTCAAAAATCACCTCAACTAGAGAAAGATTTTTTTTTTTTTACTCAAAATCAGGAAGTTATTTCAAAATTGGCTGTTTCTATCAATTGTTTCTAAAGCAATGCTCAAATAGAACATTAAAGAAAAATCATTGATGGATATAAAGCATTTTGAACTGCCTTGATGCTGAAATATGCTGCACAAATAAACCTGATTGATTAACTGATTGATTAAATCTTAAGCTGTTTTTCCTTGTGCATGTTTATCTCAAAATCATCAACAAAATTAACTGCAATAAGCTTAAAAAGTAAAATTTAACGACACAAGTAAATCTAATTTTTGTTGATATAAATTTTCTAAAGAGGATTTTATATGTTGCATATAAGAGCAAATGCAGCAAAGATGAAAAAATGAAACATGTTGTGATTGTAATTCAGGTTCTTAAGTGACTGCAGCTCGTCCTGAAACATAATTTAGTTTCATTCTGCAAGCTGGTCGTTCTTACTCTGCATGTGTGACATGGAGCAGCACAACTAAAGACTAAAAGCACAATCCCCATGTCAGTCTGTCCGGCGCTCTGCAGGGACCCGGAGCTCAGCTCTGTTTGGTAACCGTAAAAACCATCAGGCTGCAAAAAATTTTAAATTCAAGGATATTCTAAGAAATTTTCTATAAAAACATGGACATTTCTGAGTTTTAAATGTTTTTTTCTGAGCTTCAAGTTAAAATATTTTGACTCTTCAAACTCAGAATTTTTTGTTGTTTTTTGGTGGAAATTTTCTCCTTTTTCATCTAAAATGTCCCCAATATGCCGTCACAGGTAGAAGATAAAAGACCTGATGATTTCCTGCTCCTCTCATGCACATCAACATTAATCCATTTAAATCTCTCTGTACCACTTAAACCTTTAAAGTATTCCCACATTAAATGAAACCTAAACTCTAATTTTTCAAACAGAGAAGCTTTCCTGCAGCAGTCAGGACAGTCAAATTTATTAGGAATTTCTTCATCTTGCAACAGAAGTCTGAAATGTGAGGCTCTTCTGTACGTCTCTCAGGTTTGTAGTTATTGGGGTTTCTTTCATGACGTTAGAACGCAAACCGGTTCCGTCTGCTTTTATTAACAGGATCAGATTATTCAGAACTTTGTCATTTTAAACCAAATGTTGGCATTTCTCAGCAGAGCGACTGCTGCAGTGATTTCCTCAAACTCGGACCAAACAAATCACAGCTCTGTAATTTATGGGAGCTTTTCAACCTGGAGCCTTTTTGCTTGTGATTTTCTCCTCAAGGTTTGTGTTTAGAAGTGGTTTTAAAAGCTTTCCATTATAAAATTGCAAGAAGTAATGAATGAATCAGAAGCAACAATAAAAAATGCCTTGGAGGCTGAAAGTGTAAAGTTTCACTCTGATAATCAAAACCTTCGACTCATCCAGGGATTAACAACTTTAATGGTTATATAAGGCTGACTCAAGGGATTTAATAGTACAAATTAAACATGCACTATTTTATGTTTCTGCTAAAACAATACATGATTTAATTATTAATAGTAGTCATATTAATTTGATTTATTAATTATTAATTTACTATTGATTTAATAATTAACCTAAAACAGTCTGTGTAATCAGCATAAAACCATAAAACAATGAAAACACATATTAGCTAAATCATAGAGTAAATATATTTAAACAGCAACAACATTAGGAGCAATATTGAGGAAGATGGGTGGAGCCAAATGCAGTGGGACTAAATACAAATGCATGCCACACTTTTCAGATTTTTCTAATGTAAAAAATTAGCAAGCTGTTCCTTCGTTATTTACTACGTAGTTTTTTGTTTATTTTTGTCTGGTTTTGTTAAACTGTCCTGAATAAACAACCAGACCAGGAAGCATCTAGCCAGCTGTGTGTCAGACATGCTAGCAGCCACGCGCCGCTCCAGGTGACCTTACCTGGTTTCTTTGGAGTCCGGGTGAAGGTTCCCTTCACGGTCCGGCAGTGGGAGTTGTCTCCACCACAAACACCACATTTATCCTCCACCTTGTTGGAGCCGATCTCTCTGTCACAGCCGACCTTCTGCACAACCATAAAACACAACAAGCCGACGATTAGCACCCACCCGTTAGCTTCTGGCTAACCATCACTGAGTAAGCAGAAGCAGAGAAAAGCTTTTTGACTTCTATTTTAGTCGGCAGATTTACTAAGACGATGTTGAAGCTGCTGTTAGTCGTTAAAGTCCAGAAGAACTGTTCAAATGAGCTGCAGAAATGAACCCTGCTAAGGAGGAAACATGCTAACTCCACTGGCAGAAGATTTCACTTACGACAAGAAATATTCCTGTGTAATAAGTTAAATAACTTGTACTTTTCCATCAATATTATAAAATTATGTCTTATATCTTGATAAAGTTACTTGTAAGTTTTGTCTTATTTCAAGTGTATTAAGGTATTTGCATTGGAAATGAGACCAAAAATACTTTGGCCAATGTCAGTCATGCTGAGTGTCCAACATGATTGATGGAAAAGTTGAGTTTAAACTTCCTGCTTCTCCTTTTCAACTCTTCTGGAATTTCTGGTCCTACTTCTGGATTTATTTGAGGAGTTTTTGAGAGGCTAATCTCTTGGTTGTAAAAAAAAAATCTTATTGCAACGGCTATAAATCATTACAGTAAAGAAAGTAAAAGCTAAAATCCTTCCAGCCGGAACCAGAGGGAATGATTGTCTAAGTGCCTGAACTGAAGCGTTTGAACAAAGCTCTTCAAAAAGACCAGGGTGCTAATGCAGCAGAGCTAATCCAACATGCTTCCACCATGAGCGGTGCGGTTCTGCAGATTATGTCTTTAAAAAACATCAGATTTTCTTTGAACTTGTTCAAATGTTGATGACAGATAACATGACTTTGATTGAAGATCTCTGTTCAAACAACGTGATGCAGATTCAAACATGATGAAACCTTGTTTTAAAAACTCCTCACCACACATTCTCCACGCACGCAGATGCTGTAGGCGTCCTTGTACGAGCACCGCGTCCCATCCTGCACCAGCTGCTTCAGGTACGCCACGTCTCCGGTCTCCTTGGACTGGCAGTACAGGTGGCACCGCTTGTTAGCTAGCAGAACGGATCAAAATAAAACACAGCAGCTGCTGAAACTCTGCTTTTGAATCTCTAGTGAAAGATAAAGCAAAAAAATAGAAACAACATCTAGACGATCTGGAGTCAATGAACAGCTTCAGTTATTGCAGCTGGAAACCAAAGAGCAGGCTGAAATCTGACCTGAACCTTCAGAGACGCATAAAGATAGTTAGAAAGCCGGCCTTCTATCACCTGAAGAACATTTCTAGGATTAAAGGACTGATGTCTCAGCATTAGAGAAACTCATATACGTGTTTATCTTTAGTTGCATTATTACTGCAGCAGCGTCTTAAACAGGTCTGCAAAAAAAAATTCACCAGCTGCAGGTGATCCAGAACACTGCTGCTGGAGTTCTGACTAAAACCAGGAAGTTAGAGAACATCACCCAGTTCTACATCACCCAGCTCTACATCACCCAGCTCTACATCTCCCAGCTCTACATCACCCAGTTCTACATCACCCAGTTCTACACCACCCAGCTCTATATCACCCAGCTCTACATCACCCAGCTCTATATCACCCAGCTCTACATCACCCAGCTCTACATCACTCAGTTCTACATCACCCAGCTCTACATCACCCAGTTCTACATCACTCAGCTCTACATCACCCAGTTCTACATCACCCAGCTCTACATCACCCAGTTCTACATCTCCCAGCTCTACATCACCCAGCTCTACATCACTCAGTTCTACATCACTCAGCTCTACATCACTCAGTTCTACATCACCCAGTTCTACATCACCCAGTTCTACATCACCCAGTTCTACGTCACCCAGTTCTACATCACCCAGCTCTACATCACCCAGCTCTACATCACCCAGCTCTACATCACCCAGCTCTACAGTCCCTCCACTGAGAGAAGAGACTTTAAATCACTGCTGGTAGTTTATAAATCACTGAACAGCTTAAAGATCTGCTGTTGTCATAGCAACCTTCCAGACCTCTCAGGTCTTCTGGTTCTGCTTTGCTTCAGAACCAGAACCAAACATAGAGAAGCAGCATTCAGCTTCTATGCACCACAAATCTGGAACAAACTTCCTGAAAACTGCAAAACATCCGAAACACTGAGTTCCTTTAAATCAAGGCTACAAACCCACCTGAGTTGCCTTTGAAACATTATAAACTAAACATCAATCAACATTCTGATGTTTAACGATGGAATGCTTCAAGAGTTGACTGGGTGTTCTATGACTTTTTATGATCTGAAGCACTTTGAGCTGCCTTGTTGCAACTTCTAATAAACTTGAACATTTGATACAATCTTAATTAATATCCTATAAAGTGTGTGGGAGCAAAACACAAAGCACCAGGAAGCTGGTACAGCACAAGCTAACAAGACAATTAGCTCAAAGCTTCTCTTCCTGGAAGCCTGTTTAGGAAACTTGCTGTATTCAAAAACAGACTGCGCTGGATTTATTACATTATTTATGATTAATCAGCTCAGAGCGCTGAACTGCAAGGCGTCTCAGCCTGATTTATTAAGGGACTGAAGTGTTTATGTCTCATAAATAAGGAAAAAAACAGATAGAAGCTAATTGAATTCAGTGAGTCAGAGAGTCCGACTCTCTAGAGCTGAAATGGAGAAATGATGACAATTTTGTTCATATACAAACTAATACAAAACTAAAACCAAACATGGAGAAGCAGCATTCAGCTTCTAATCACCACAGATCTGGAACAAACTTCCAAAAACTGAAAAACAGCCGAAACACTGAGTTCCTTTAAAGAACACTAAAACCCACCTGTCTACACTTTCTTTTTAAACATAATACATGGAAAATTGATCAACATATTGAAATTATATTGATTTTAATGATGGCACCTGACAAAATTTAAAGTCTGTTTTTTCACAACTGTTGGAACATGTGATTCTTCAAAGACGTACACTGGAGAGAAATATTGGCTCTTTATTGGTAAAAAGTAAAAAAAATGTTCAAGTAATGAAACATCGAGACAGATTATGAATTTTGGGGACATTTCATATGTCGGATTTGGAACAACAGTCCATCAACACCAGAGCTAAATGTCTAAGCCAACAGTTTCCAAAATGTCAAACCCAAAGCAAAATTCTTATTTTTATTTTATTCTAGTATTTGTTTTCCAAAAATAAATAGTTTCAAAGGTTTTCTTTTCAAACTGTTCTTACATGATGCAGGACAGCAGAGCATCATTTCTGATTCCTCCTGCATTAAAATGATTTTAACTCGAACAGGAAGAAGGAAAACTCAGCTGTAGAGTCAGACGGGATATTTTTACAGAACATTTCTTTGTGCTCTTTTGTGAACTGGAAAGTCTCTTTTTTGTAACTAATGAAGCTTTTCTGCCCGTCAACAACTTCAAATTTTCTTTAAGCTCTGATCTGACTATTCCACAAAGACTGACACAAAAAAATAATAAATGAAAAACTGAGCTACACCGTGGCTTTGAAACTTGAAGGGGATTTTTATTCATGTCTTTTTATGTCACATTGATATTTAATAGACCAGAAGCAGACTGGATGTGGAGCAGCTGACCTCTGTGAAGTAATGCTGAGCTTACAGACAAATAATGACACTTCAGCTTTTCAATTCTGTGTTTTAGTGGCATTTTATATGTGGATGCATAAAACATAAAGTAGTGCACAGAAAGGGAAAAAATGACATGGATTTTAAATGATTTTTCCTAGAAAGCGGATATCTTGAAATAAAATCCAGCTCAATCAACAGGTTAAATAATTAGCAAACTGAGTTTCCCTGTGTAATTAAATCTCAGTGTGAATCCAGATGTTCTGCGATTAAGTTTACTTATGTGATAAATTATTACAAAATATGAAACTCCATTATCCTCCAACTACTTCCTGTTGTCTTCTTCTTCATTGTTTCTGCCAGTAGCAACATCCGGTCGGTGATCATGTGACTCGTGATGTGAAAGAAGTGTTTCCACTGCAGGTTTGTGAGAAAATAAACCAATTTCTACCAGAAAACCACATCGAAACGTTTCATCGAAAAACGAGTGTTTCCGTAAAGAAACTTAGTTTTGAAAAGTCAAACTGTGCATTTACATGGTCAATGGAAACACAGCTACTGTTTGCTTACTATGCTTGTTGATATTGACATGCCAAAATAATCATCTGTAAAGTAACAATCCTTCTCTGCTAGTTAAAAACTCAGTAGGTTTTTCAACCTGTATGCAGGGCATTTATTATGTAACTTATTATTATAAGTTAAATAATTAATCTGCACTAAATTAACACTAATCCCTGAAGAGTTGCAGAGAAATAGAAAGACTCTTCTGACTGGAGGTAAAAACTAAACACCAGTTTATTTCGACAAATCCCAAATCTGAATGGCATAAATACAAAGCAAACATAAGTTTACACACATTTAACCTCAATCTTTTTTATATTTAAATCTCATTCAGATATATGATCTCAAACAGAACTCATCTCTCACAGATGTTCCAGTTTTTGTACCTCATGCATGTTCACCTGCGGCCCACTTCCTGGCAGGATTTCCTTCTTTTATTCTCTGCCAGCTGCAGGCTGAACCAAAAAAAAACAAAAACCTGCCACATGCCCACGCCTGCTAAAAATATGTGCATCATATCGTTTCATTTAGGGTTTCTTGTTCTGTCTGCGCAGATGCTGAGATGGACCAGATAATAAAACAAATATCTGAGCTAAAAGTGATCACAGTTTATTTGTTAGTGACATTAAGAGACGCTGGTTAAATAAAACTACTGCACTGCAAAAACTCAACATCCTATCGAGCATTTTTGGTCTAGTTTCAAATATCTTATTACTCTTGAAAGTAGAGAAACCTAACTTTAGCTTTAACATGGTTGCTGTTAGTCAGAGCCAGTAATGAAAAAATAAAACACACTGCATCGATTTTAGATGGATTTAGTTGTAATCAGAAGGTCCAACTATTTCTGAATGGAATATTTTTGTGTTGGGAATTATTTGCTAGATATTTACAATTTAATACCAACTCAATTTCTAAACAATCTCTTTTAAAGACTTTTCCATTTTGTGCTGATTTTTCAATTTTTAAAACGCTTCACTCCAAAAACACAAAATGTTACCAAGTATTTTTAGTCCAGTTTCTCGTGGAAAAATCTTAGTGGTTTTGAAATAAGACAAAACTAACTTACAAGCAACTTTTCAGCATTTATAGTAGCTTGTTTTAAGTAAATAATTCCTTAATATTGACGAAAAAGTTCTAGTTCCATTATTTCAATCATAATATATTTTTCCATGTTACAAGTGGATTTTTATATCAATATTAAGTAATTATTAACTTAAAACGGGTTACTATAAATGCTAAAATGTTGCTTGTAAGTTAGTTTTGTCTTATTCCAAGTGATATTTGGACTATAACTGGGCCAGAATGCTTGGTAAGATTTCGTTTTTTTATGATGTGAATCAGAAACTGTTGTCATGTGTAAATCAAAATGTGGATAACTGCATCAGCAGCAGTTTTTAGCAGCGGTGACAGAAACGTGAGCTGTGAAAGCCTAAATGCAGCTGGGCTTTGTGCAGCTGCAGTCAAAGGTTGCCATGGCAGCATCAGTAAGTTTCTGTGGCTCACTTTCGCCTGCATCGCCAATCAGACACCAGAGATTAACTTGAAATCTTTCTCTCCTACTTGTACGATTTTACTCCCATGAAATCTGCAGGGCTTTGATGAGAAAATGGCTGCTTCTGTTTTCTTCTCGTTTGAACTGGTGCCTTTCAGTGTGGAGCTGATGCTTTCTCCATGTTGTTCGGTTTTCCACATAGATCAAATAAATGTCAGGTTACTGTGAATCTGTGTCACAGTAGGGTTAAAAATGTCCTACATGTTAAAATAAAGTCCATGTTGTCAAACAACAAGTTCTGTCATATCCATCCATCCATCCATCCATCCATCCATCCCTCCATCCATCCATCCATCCATCCATCTCCATCCATCCATCCATCCATCCATCTTCTCTACACCCTTGTCCCTAGTGGGGTCAGGAGGGTTGCTGGTTCCTCTCCAGCTAACGTTTCGGGCGAGAGGTGGGGTCACCCTGGACAGGTCGCCAGTCTGTTGCAGGGCAACACAGAGACACACAGGACACACTCACACCTCGGGAGAATTTGGAGAGGCCAATTTACCTGACAGTCATGTTTTTGGACTGTGGGAGGAAACCGGAGTACCTGGAGAGACTGTCCTGTCTATGAAGTATTATGAACAAATTAATTAATTAATAAGTTTAAATGCTCTCTACACACAAACACTGGATCCCAGCGAGTTATCAAATAGCTAATAATGAAATTAATTAAATATAAGGTCATATTTCTCTGCCACTTTGAGCATTTAACATGTAGAGGTGAGTAGTTCAGCAAAAGCTTATGTAATGCTGATGCTAATATTGAGTGATTGCTGCAGCAACTACATGGCTAGCATTCATATAAACTGGGTAGCAGGAGTGACTGTGCAGTAAATGTCCAATGCCAATTTATTTTTAATTACAAAAAGAATCCAAGGAAACCTGGATTCACCTGAAGAGTGTTTTCATGCAGCTGCGGTGGGAAAGGCTAACTGCAGAGTTAGTTGTGCTAACCCTAAAGAACTAATCATAAACATTAGCACTGCTAACACTAGAGCACAACACCAACAGAGTGGTTAGAGGAAGCTAATGCTAAAGCGCTAATTTTAGTTGATACCAAATATTCCACACAGAGGTCAACTGAAAGTTTGCAAAACAGCCAAATAATTTAGCACTTATCTAGAAAATACAACTTACTGTAAGCTAAGTGTGCTAAATGTTTTCAATATTATTATTTTCCTAGATTGCTTGTGCAGTTATTGCTTCTTTGGATCCAATCTCAATAAGATAACTCCAAATAAATATGTTTTAAATATCACAAAAGCAGATGCCAGACAAAATTGGAAGTTATTATCCAATTTCTAACCCATCTGATGTGGGAATAAAAGATAATTTGATAGTCAAGTCGACAAGATGACCTGCCAGACACATAATAAGACGACATATTGTGTCAGGAGCCACATAGAAAATAAACCCATTTCCACTTAATATAATGTAGATTTGACACAGCAGTGGCATGAAATTGTGTCATATTGATCCTTTCAAACAGCCAAACACCACAGTGTTGAACTGAAGCATGAAGAGATCTGAAAATAATCATATAAACCAATAAAACACAAACAACTGATGGAGTTTATGGTGAAAATACATGATCGTGTTGGTACGACATGGGGGTATTACAACTAAAATAAAAAATAATAATTGGTCACAGGAGAGTACATTTTTGCTAAATTTTAAGATTAATTTCCCATATTTAAAAGAAAACCATAAAAAAATTAAATTTTTCCATATTTAAAGGCATAAATTTCATATATATTTAGAAATCGTAAAGCCAGAAAAAAAGAAACTCAAAAGTTTACCTAGATTAAAAACAGCAGGTAGTAAATATATTAATTAATTAAACATTTTATGTTTCTTTTTCTTTGTTTATTGATGTAAAGTGCCACACCATATATGTGTGGCACTTTACATATATGTATTTATTTATGTCAAATAAATCTCTATTAAAAAAAAGAAGAGAAATTTAGGAGATGCATCTGCATATTTTCTATTTAATCTTCGGTCAGATTTTATTTTTAATCATCAATGGTCCTAAAACTCCATCTGCAACATTTTAAGACATTTAAAACAAATAAATAAAAAACAATTTAAGAATATCTAAACCCAACAGGTTCTCCAAACCTTGAACTGACTGACAAAAATCTGGATCGTCTTAAACTTTTCTTTATCCTCTTTTTGTTAAATTGTGCACAGATTTCTCAAAGCCCCCAGTTTTCTGTGGACTTTCACTTTTCCACCTGCTTCCCTTCCACTCCCTCAGTGGATTAAACTGCATTATTTGTTAAGAAGCTTTGCTTCTCCAGACCATTGCAGGTGTAAAGAGCTCCATAAAGTGGAGTCTGATAAAAACATTTTCTGCTACGAAATAGACAATTATGTGTGATGCAGCAGCAAAACAGGGATCATCATCCTGAAGCAAAGGGTGAATTTTAAAGATGGCTCTAAATTGTACAAAGCAGAACAAGCAGTGAAAATGTGAAAAACATTGAAGAAAAAGTACAATGTGTTTGGAGAATACATTGTCTCACTTTGTCAAAGTGTTTCTGCCTGTGTTGTGATGCTTTGTCAACAACAGAACTCAAATTTGTAATTTGGGGGATTTTATGAGTCAGACCTACACAAAGCAATGCATAACTGTAAACTGTGCGAACGTGATTAATATATTTTTTTCAAAATAATCTATAAAAGAAGGTAGAATGTATATGATATTCAGCTATTTTTAATTGCTACTTAAAAGCGCCACTGATTGTTTTCAGAATTCAGATAATTTTATTTCAATATAAAGATAGTTTTATAGAGAACATGAGAAAAAATTATGTAAACTACATGTAAAACGATATATGTGGTCACAAACAAAACCTGATAATATTTGTCATCCTGCAAAACTTCGGCTGTCTAAAGATTCATAGATGGAAATGAAACAAAAAGCCGATTTTTACTGACTCTGATGCACCAAACAGTAAACCTGAATCCTTCCTCTTCTCAATCATCCTCCACTCTATGGTCTCCCGCATTAAATTTTAGAACAATGCATTGTACCTGGTGGTGATAATAGAACAAACTGCTATAAAGTTTGAAGCTGCGGTACGTAACCTTTATAAAAACTAAAAGGTCTTTTACTTATTTGGTAAAACTGTCACTATGACAGAATAACATAAGAAAGATAATCTGTGAAAAGATCGATCTCCTTCTCTGACGAAATGCATAAAAACAACCAATCAGAGCCAAGAGGAGGGTCTTAATGCTGTCAATCATGCTTGTGTATGTGTTGATAACAATCTCATTCTGGCTCTCTGCTTCATCTCAGGTGAGCCAAAGTTGTTTCTCCACCATTAGCACATTTAGTAGCGCATAAACAAGTATGATTGACAGCACTAAGACCCGCCTCCTGGCTCTGATTGGTTGTTTTTAGTTGTCAGAGTTCGGTAAAGTATCTAAAAACTGTTTTTAAGTAAGAGTAGCACTACTTCAACATATTTTTACTCAAGTAAAATTTAAAAAGTATTTGGTAAAAAGTCTAAACAAGTAATGAGTAACTGATCAGACTATCAATCATTTAATATTTAGAAATTACATAATCAAAATATAAAGTTAAATGGAAATTTTGGTAAAATAAAATCAGGCAAAATAAATATTTCTAAATTAATTTCTTTCAATAAAAACTTATAAAACTTTAACAAAAGCTGCAGGTGTGTGTCTGAGTCTGGTGAATTTTTGGTTAAAACAGGATTTTCATTTGGTGGGTAGAAAATCCAGAAATGTTACTCAAGAGTAAAAATAATTCATGATAAAATTATTTTTTTAAAGTTACTCAAGAAAATATAACTGAGTAAATGTAACTAGTTACTCTGTGAATGGTGCGTTTCTTCAGAAGGTTATAGCAGCTCAGGATGGACGATTCCTGGCATTTTTAACAAACATGTAAAGACATATTCTTTATCAAAGTGCAGCTATAAACACTATTTACAAGGCGGTGAATGATCCCCTCGGTTCAGCCTGAAGCCACATCACCAAACCGTTGATTTTCATCCCGCTGCAGCAGCAGGCTGCCGGTTTCCCTGGCTTACCGTCGGGGTGCTCATACGGCAGCCAGTGGTGTTTGGCATTCTGGAACTCAAAGTTGGAGTTGCGATCGTGGCACTGCTGGGCTCGGAAATCTTCAAAGTGCTTGGGGCATTCGTTTGTGTTGCACAGCTGGTACTCGTAGTTGACTCCAGGACAGTCCTGGCCGGCGTTGGAGGGTCTGTGGGAGGGAGATGGATCAGCATCAGAGGGATTGGTGGGAAAACAAATTGTTATTTGAAATACAAAGAGAGAAAAATGCTTCCCCTGAAGCGCTTTGGATCACTTCAGTGTTGATATTCAAATGTGACTGAGATGACCACCACTAGTGAAAAGTCATGCTAAGAGAGAGAAAAGTCGCCATCTTTCAACTCAAAAGTTCAAAATATGTAATAAGAAATGGGTACAGATCATCAAAAGCATTTTAAGCCAATGAAGAGCAGCGAGACCAGCCAGATGAAATCACCTTTTCTTTCAGTTTCTGCTAGAAACCAGTGAGGACAGTCACTGGACAGCCACAGTCATGTCAAGTAAAATCAGAAGAGATGATCAGTTTGTCCACTTCATTGTTAAATACATTTATTTCTGTGTGATTTAAATTTTTATGGTAAATTTGCTTGTTACCTGTTCAAATATAAGAAAGTAGTCTGGGGTGAGGCAGAGCAGTACTGCACCTCACCTCTGGGGGCGCTGTGTCACTTAAAGTACATGGAACAGGAAGTTGGTGCACAGCTGTTGCTGTCTCCATTTAAAAGGACAATAAACATGTTTGATTGCAGATTTCCTTCACCAGTCAGAAGCTGCCCAATACGACTTGGTCAATATTCTGCTGATAAGAAACACGATTAAAATCACACCTGAATAAGTTTGTTCATGCGTAAAAACATGGCGTGACAAACTACTTCCTGTCGTTTTCTTCTTTTCTGTTCATCATGTCTCACAAGGTAACACAAAATAGATAAAACTTTAATTATGCAGTTTAATGCTCTGCAAAAAAGTCTTTTGGACATCTGAGACCAAAAAGGAAAAGTTTGTCTACAGCACAGTGAGAGACGAATATTAGCCCGATTATCTTCTGACAACCAAAACAAAGATGTCTTCTTCTTTTTCTCTTGTAATTAAGTTCAAAAGCAGAAAACTCATCTGACATCATGGCTTAAATTAATTCTCCCTTTCAGGTTTAAAGTGCAGAAATGGAACATTTGTGATTCTTTAATAACAAAATGCCAACATTAGTCACACAGGAATTAATCTTCACTGAACTCATTATGCAAATCTTTGCATAAAGACTCTATTTACCCCGACTGTCTCATCAGCTCTGGTTTCACTGCAGAGGACGAATGAGTCCGTAAGGAATTCAGCTTTAATTAAGAACTCTACGAAGTTGTTTATTCCTCTTTCATTTTTTTAATTCTGCTGCTTACTTCAACTTTTTAATTTATCTTTTTAAATAGCAGTAAACGTTTAACATATAAGGATCAGAATAAATCACTATTTGTTACAGAAGCTCATCTCTAATCCGGTCAGTTTCTGCAGCTGAAGATTTTTACACCGACTGAAAACAAACTAAGAAGCAGAACTTCTTTAAGGACTAAATGCTTACACAGATTAGCTCTGGTTTTTCATGTCAAGTAATCTTCTCTGAGGTCTGACGCTGCCTGCGTCCCGTTACTTACGCCGGGTTGTTGCACTGGCGCGTCCGGAAGCGAACGCCGGTTCCACAGGACCGAGAGCAGGAGCCGAATTTACTCCAGGAGCCCCAGGCGCCGTCCACCTTCAGCTGGTTGGGGTTCTTCCACATGCAGTGACCTTTGTAGCACCACTAAACACGACGACAGAGAGGCGGCAGAAAACATGAGGCACGCTACAGTAAGATCACACATTTATGTCCTCAGCAAGAAATAAAACACAAGCAACTCTTCACGACATTTCAGAGCTAAAACGCTCGACAGTATGAGACAAGTGATTTCAAACTGTCATTAGCAAAACACTGATTGATTTTATGCTGCAAAACACCAAATATCGTATCGTTTTAATGAAAAATATCATAATACTCAAAATATGACTAATCTAACTTACAAGTAGCTTTTCATCAAGAGGAAAACATTTTAAGTCAATAATTCCTTAAATTCGTCGCATTTTTTTCCACACAAGACATTTTTGTCGCATTATAAGTGAAAAAATATTCTGCCAGTAGAACTAGCACTTTTTATCTATATTAAGGAATTATTGACTAAACACAAGCTCCTATTTCTCATTGAAAAGTTTGTTGTAAGTTAGTTTTGTTTAATTTTAAGTGTACAGGACATTTGCACTAGAAAAAAAGCAAAACACTTAGTCAAATTTGGTGTTTTTGCACAAAAGTTAGACTTTTAATTGTTTCCGTTCATTGCTGCTGTTTTTCTCAAAAGGTCGATCATGGGAAATAGTTTGTTCTTCAGTGCTCAACTCTTGGACATTTGACAAAATGAATAAAAGAGTTAACACAATTTACCACTGTGCATTTATCTGTCACAAACTCACACATTTAAGTTTAAAATATAAAACTTGCAAGATGTTTTTTTTTTACTTAAAGTACAACTGAAATATTTTTACAGTGTAGTTAGTGTTGCCTGTTGCCGTGCAACAAGAATGAATTATGTTTGAATTATACATGGAGTTTGCAGTAAATGTGTGGGTTTTCTCAGAGTTCCTCCCACACTCTAAAAACATTCATGTTAAGTTCACTGGCCGCTCTAAATAACTGATAGGTAGGTGTGTGTGTGTGTGTGTGTGTGTGTGTGTGTTTATACTTTATGTTTCTACGTTGCTCTGTAATGACTTGGCAACCTGTTGCGCTGCCTCCTGCCTGCAGCCCACTGACTGCTGGATATAGACCTCTCTCTTATGGAGCTACAGAAAATGGATCAATTATACATTTTAAGTTTTTTCCAGAGCGATGAACTAAAGTCAGGTTTGGCTCAACACAGTTTTTAAATCCTGTTCAGTTGCACATGTGTAATTTTTAGCATTTTCCAGTATTTTTTAATATGTTGTAAATGTATCTAGTTTTTTTTATGTTTCTAATCTTTGTGAGTTTGAACTCGCCTGCCGCTTTGCAGCTGGTGCATCATTTTTTATTCCCTCTGAATCCCTGGGTAAAGCGCCATGCTGCTGCACTCAGACATAATTGATCCTAACTATTCCCTTTGTTGTTAATAATTAAATAGTAAAATTTATAAAAACGTGTTTTTGAAGGATTCTTTTCAACTTAGTCAAGACAATGGAGCCTGATTTCAGCAAACCTGGCTCATATAGTGCAGACATCGTTTTCCAGGTTGCCTCACTGCTCAGCACAAACCCAGACTCAGGATTCGCTTCCTGCTGGATGAGCGCTGCGGCTCACCTGCTCTCTTGTGGATTAGAGGGGAAAAAACTTGCAGGATGAATTAGAAATATTTTTGCCAAACCTCCCATTGAAGCCTCCCAGTAAGCGGATCTTACTTTTCCTGGAGCGCACTCGGTCCCGTCCAGAGGCGGGCCCTTTTTGGTTTTGCAGAAGTACGGGTTGTCAGGGTGACTGCACCAAAGCTGTTTGCACGGGTCAAACGTCCGAAACTAAAACACAGGGAAAGAAAGAAACAAAAGGTCATGTCAGGAGATTTCTTTAGTAATTATCAGCAATAATAACCCAAATTTTTTAATTCAAACAAATGCAGTTTATTTTAAATGCATTAAAAAAACGCTGCAAAAACACAAAATCTTCCTTATTTTTATCTAGTTTCTAGTGTAAATATCAGTGCATTTGAAATGAGACAAAGCTAAGTTGTTTTATGTCAATACTTCCTTAATATTCATGAAAAAGTACTTAATTCATTGGCAGATTATTTCACTTATAATTTGGGAAAATGTCTTGTAATAAGTAAAATAATCTGCCAATGGAAGAAGCTTTTTGTGTGTTTTACTTTTTTAATTAAACCAGGTTAAAGCTCTAATTAAAGCCACTAATATATGGCAAACGTCAGCAGGACTTTCAGGTGAATTTCTCTTTATCTGAACAACGACGCAGCAACAATAATGGAGGATGAAGAAGTTTCTCTCTGCTTGGATCTTAATCTTGAGATTTTCTGCAGATGTAGCTGCCATATTTCAGGGATCAGAGCAGATTATCAGATTAATTAGAGAGGATTCTTTAAGGGACACTGAGCAACTCTTTGGTAGGAGACTTTATGAACAAGTTTGTAGTTGGGAGTGAACTTTATCATCCGGAGGCCGTTGGGATCTGCAGGTATTTGGGATTTTTCACCTTAATGACAGACTGGACCCAGGAAACAGCCCAGATCAACACCTGCATTTTGGTATATATACATTTTCCACATGTGTGTTTTTTTTCTTACACATATCTGACTTTATAATCTTACAGAATATCCTAGTTTTAATATTGTAAATAGTTAAATTGATGCCCAGGGAATATCTATGTCTTTTATTCTTTCAAATATGTGAAATTATTCTTAGTTTTCTGGTGGAAATGTGTTCGTTCATGACAACATTTTTCAGATTAATTTCACATATTCAAAAGAAAAAACGTGGATATTCTCTGAAGTGGGAAAGTTGTAAATTTGCAAGAAAAAGTTGATAATTGGTTAAAATGATGAATTTACAAAATTACAACTAAGAAATATGCAGGAACAAAATGCCAGAAGTTGAAGAGCTAAATTTCTGAGATGTGAATCTGGATATTTTAAAAGTTTAGCTGGTAGATCAAGACTTTTTTTTTTAAAGTACTAATTGTCATAAGGTGTGAGGTTGTTGGTGGTGAGGAGAGACGCTGAGACCCAGGTTATGGTGATGATGAAGGTTTAATGATGAATAAGCACCCAAACAGTCCAAGGCAGGCAGCACGGCAGGAACAAGCACGCAGCTAAATACCGGTAGCAACTGTCAAACGGACTAGACGGAACAAACACAAACCACAATACATACGACGGCACACACGACGAGGATCCGACAAGGAACACAGACAACAGGTGGGTTTAAATACACACGGGGTAATTAAGGGAATGAGACACACCTGGGGAGCAATCAGCGGGGAGGACAGGACAGAGACACACAAGGAAACAGGACTGAACACAGAAAACTCAAAAATAAACACACAAAAACACGGATCTTAACACTAATAATATGTCATTCTGACAGAAAGGATCCCAGATCTCACATCCAAACTTTGGAAGATATTTACAATCTCAGACAGTTTTAATTTCATAAAATGTTACTTGTTTTTGCAAACTGACAGAATATCTACATTTTTTCTCTTTAAATATGTGAAGTTAACCTAGAAGTTGCTGAGTTTCTTGTCAGAAATGTAACGTGGCTGTATTTTATTCTTTCCGATGGCTCTTGTACTCCTTCGTAGGGAAAAGCGCTTTTAAATGTGAACGAGAAGAAGTTTACAGAGTAAAATCAAAATGGAGAAGATGTCAAACAGATGCAGAACTAGACTGCGAAACAATGGGATCCTTTTGGAGACCAAAGCTGGACAGGACGTTCAGCGCTGACATCCTGTTAGGCGCCGGCGGCCCTGATTGGCTGCCAGCAGTCCTTTATGTCAGAACGGCTCGCCGCTGGAGGACGGCATGAATCATCAGCTTTCACGAAAAACACAAATGAAAAATCAAACCAGGAACGCAGGAGCAGCGGAGAGAGCAATGAACCAGACGAACAGACTGAATCAGACACAGGCTGACATGGCAGCTTAACGTATGTTCAGTGATTCTGATTAAATTCTGTTTTCTGACTTTCTGCCTCACAACGTCTCATTTTCCACATGTTCAGAAATTAATCTGTTATTTACTAACCACATTTAAAGACGATGTGTCGTTTTGTGACATAGTTTGCACCTCTTAAAGTTATCTAGAAATTGTTCTGCTTAACCTGAATTCTTGATTTCTGACATTTGAAATTCAATATATTCTCAGATTCTCCAAGAGCTCCAGGCTGCACTTCTGCTACAGCAACAAAATCTCTTTGGATTTTTTCCCTTTATGATGAAAGTCACATTAATTTTTACATGTTTTTGTGAGGAGAGTAAATATGTGCTTATTTACTGTTTTTACAGTTTTCATTCAAAACTAGGCAAATCACAACAAAAGTCAGTTGTAGAGGGAATTGAAATGGGACAAATGATCCCAACGAGATCCAGTTTTACTTTTATTTTTATAATTTATTTAGCATGTACAGTGCATATTAATGAATATGTAAATACCTAAAGCCTAAAGCTGTTTTCCATCTGTTGTTACTCAGAAAAAATCTCAGCTTCCAATATAACAGATGGTGCGATTCACAAGAAAATAAATGATAGCCTCCATCAACATTTAAAACCAAACGTCTGCTGGAAAAACCACGAGGAAAAACTGCATTAGGACAAAACTTTGAGCTTTTGTTCAAATAAATCACAGGACATTTTCCAATAAATAAATACATAAAAAGGTAAGTAACATCAGTCAGTGTTGACAAGCCTGGCTGGTATTTAACTGACTGTAGATGTGGTTTAAATAAACAATAACAGCCAAATTGATTATTGATCAGCAGAATGGAGTTCTGGTCTTTGGAAAAACATTCAGATTTGCATTTCCGAAGTTTAATATTTCAATCTTAGAGGACTTCCACCTATTTTATGCTGAAAATAACTTTATAATCTATAAAACCTTCTGAGTTTTTGGTCTCACAATGACGCTTACAAGTTTTAACTATGGGGAACTTCAATCTTTTTCAGGCAAATTTATATCTTTTCAACAAAGTTGTTTTTTTTGTAAAGATGTGAAATTAATCTAAAAATTTCAGACATTTTTGGCAGAACTTAATTTGGCCCAAATACTCCATCACTTCATTACTGTCCCTACAGCAGGAGTGGGCAGTCCTGGTCCTGGAGGGCCGGAGTCCTGCAGCTCCCTGGTCCAACACACCTGAATCCAACAGCTGAATCTCCTCCTCAGTGCAGTCAGGTTCTCCAGAGTCCTGCTAACGACCTCATTATTTGACTCGCGTGTGATGAAGTAGAGACACATCTATAAGTTGCAGGAGACCGGCCCTCCCGGCCTGGAGCTGCCCAGCCCTACAGGGAACGTTTCTTTGTTTCTGTGTATTTTATGGTTTTAACTTGGTTATATACGATTGGCACAAACAGTAAATGAAACTCCAATTAAAAATGATTAGACCAAAGAGACAAAGCAATCACATTTTAAATGTGTCAGAATAACTGCCTGAATAATAAACCTGTTTTTCCGTCTGTTGGTTCTGCATTAAGGCTTCCTGACTCTCTGTCCAGATGGTAGGAGCTCAAATTCACCATGAAGGTTTGGATGAGATGCACAAAAAGATCCAGTTAAGTGCAGGAGCGGACCGACTGAAGGCATACATTCGATCTGACATGATTCAACAGCGATGTCAGCCTAAATCTAACCTCAAACAGTTAGTCATCAAATCACGATCTCAGTCACTCACCCTCCAGGTTTCGGTTCAGACCCCGAACAAATGCATTCCTCCAAAATAACTAGGAAAGAGAAAACACCCCGAGGTCTGAAAATCACCACTGGTCATGATTTCAACCTGCTAGGAAACCCGAAACACTGAAAGAAGCTTCAAATTAAAACACAACCAAGGCTCAGAAGGCGCAATAAAAGTCATCATCAGATGTGCAGCGTAAGGTTAATTTATTTTACAGCAGAAGGAAAAACGTTTCCATGAAAAGAAACTGAAATCACTTCCCAGCTTTTGAAACGTCTAAAACGAGAAAACTTTATGAACTCCCAATATTACAAAAAAAGTTACTAAAATTGAGGAAAATAAGTAATTAAAGTTACACCAGCGCCTAACGAGCGTCGCCACCCAAACGACGTGATGACAGTAAACAGTGACAGGCTGAGTGGCACGCTGTCCGCGGCCTGCCAGGCGGAGACATGGTGAAATGAGCAGATGACCACATCAGCTGCTTGCCAACACGTCCAGTTTTGCTCCTGAGTCTGCTCACATCTAGATGTCAGAGTCTCTGAAGGCTGTCATCGGAAAGCTCCTGCAGGACTTTCTGGAACTCCGGATCGTCTCTGCTGCCATTTTTAAGGCATAAAATAAAGGTCTGAAGAGGAAAATATTTCATTTCTCTCAAAGCAGAGACTGAATCCTCAACAGAGCCCATCTTTCCTCCTTTTGATGCAACGCCACTCAGAGTTGCAGGACTCTGAGACCAGTTTTGGTCGAAGAGACTGGATTTATTTCAACACTTCAACTGTAGAAATATCACTAAACTACTACAATATTGTTCAACTTGCTAATATCCCTGCTTTCATTAGATGCAAAATGTATCGATTCAAATCTAAGCAATAACGTGACTCACTGCTAATTACGTGTTTTTGTAAGCGCTGGGGTTTATCTGGGAGCGGAACAAGATGTCAGTAATAAATCATAAAAACTAAATCTGTGAAAATCCATTAGAAACCAAACAGTGACGTGTGATTTGCTTTCAGAGACGGCTGAAACTGCGCCCAACTACCCGTCTGCAAGAACAACTCAGAACCAATTGTATTTTTCTTTATCCTCTGTCGACTATGCTACACGTAGCCGTTGCCATAGCAACTGACTGACAACAGCTCCACTAATGCATCAGGATTCAACACCAACAAACACACAAACATTTAACGCAGAAAGAACAAAACATTTAATCTGCCGCAGTTTTATGTTTTCAGGTTTGATGTTTACTTTTGTGATTATTAATTAGTGATCGTCTGAACACAACGATGGCCAATTAATTAAAAACCTGCTCTACCGATGATCTGTCAGAGAGTTGATGTGTGTGTGTGTGTGTGTGTGTGTGTGTGTGTGTGTGTGTGTGTGTGTGTGCGTGTGTGTGCCCGAGTCACTAAAACCAACCTGGTTCAGTAACAAGTGCAAGTTGTAATAAGAGAAAGAGCGACCGTTAACAGGTGTGCTCTGTGAAACTAGCTGATTCTGGGCTGCTCTATCTGGCTAATTCACAGAGTGAAAAAGGGTGGGACATCTGGATGGAGGTCGTTAGAAACCAGGCTAGTCTTTCTCGCACCCAGCTTAAACAGAGTTTACTTCAGTTCTGGGTAGGGTAAATCTCGGCAGATTTAGGAAACTCAATTCACCCGTTAGACGGAGAGCTGGTAGCACATCTCCCTCCTCTGACAAGGGGAAGTAGAGAGAGAGAGAGAGAAGGGGGGGGGGTGTTGCGCAACAACAGTGTGTCACGTTTTTTTGTTTGAGCTGAAACATTGTGAATTCTGCAGCACATCTACATGTTAAGGTTGTCAAAGTCAAGCTAGCATAGCTGACCTACTTCCCTTTCCTTCTTATTTATTTTTTAAATTAAAATTTTCTCCTGACCTTGTTATCTAGTTGTTAGTGTTGACAATTAGTAGCAAAACAGTACTAATTGTAGAGTTTTGCTACAATTAGTAGCCTTTCTTATGTAAGGCAAACATTTAAGGTTTAGCACGTAATGTTAACTTATTGCAATGAGTCTAAAAGTGACGGACGGGACCTGAATAACTTAGTTTTTAAACACGTTTCCATAGTAACAACTTTCTCAACAGGTTTCTGGGTTCCTGTACGCTGGATGACTTCACATTACGGCATAGTTTGACTGTGATGCAGAACAAAGAATAGCTTGAATTAATAATGACATTCCTCCGAGTATCCAAGTGGTTTTTATTTTTTCCCATTTTCTTGTATCATATAGAATGGGTCTCTGGTCTTGTCTTGGTCTCGGTTTGTATCCTGGCAGTTAGTACATGGTTTTGGGATGGTGAATATACTCTGTGGGCAGGCGGACAGCTTCAGGGATTGACTCACCGAGGTGCAGATCTTGTATCCCACTCCGAAGTCGAATCGGCATTGCTCATCCATGGAGTAGTTGATGCCGGGGAGTTCAGGAAGCTGAGGCCAGTCGTGTTTGAAAGGGTCGTCCAGCAAACAGTCATAGGTTCTGTAAGGAAATGAAACAAGGCTGTGCTTCAGGGAGGTCAGAAACCTGAGATTACAGGTTCAATATGGAGTCCTGTGTGGAACCTTTTGATTGTGTTTCTGGTACGCCAGTAAATCTAACGCACAAGCTACATCCGCTAACAGTGACGGGCGACGAAGCCGCTTCTGTTGGATTAATCTCTGCTTTGAAAATCGATCTGATGGGACGCTGGAGAAGACTATTGCTATGTTCAAGTTGGGCTAAAAGGAGTTAGCCTACCAGCAAAGCTGTTCCAACCTAAGATAGCATCTCAATGATAACATGTAGCAGAGATGCTAATGCTAATGTTAGCATCCACATTTCCAAAGAAGCTCCATGAATGACGAGGAGCTGAATGGGTAAGCAGCACTTTGCACCAATCTGATGGGTGAATGAATTAAAAACAATAAATATCTCTGTAGTTGAGCTCATATGTCTATTTATTCTATAATTTAGCAGCAAAAAGGGTTTTTGTGATGGAAAATTTTCTGTATTTTAAATTAAAATGGGATTCATTAATTAGACTGCACAGTTAGCTCAATTAAAGTTTAAGGTTTTATTTGTGTTTTTTAAATGGGAGAATAATGAATATTTACAAGTAAATACATGAAGCCAGGGGGGCAATTTTACAAAACTCTAACCTGTTGTTATCAGTTAAAATAGCTGCTGACACATATTCTGAGAAAAGCACAGCGGGGTGTGTGTGTGTGTGTGTGTGTGTGTGTGTGTGTGTTCTGTCGCTCAGCATATAACCTTATGGTGAATTACACCAGAGACTGGCCTCTTTAATAGTCTCAGTTTTTCACTGCAAACGGTTTTCACGTGTTATAATAAGTATGCACACCCGGCTCTTTAAAAGGCCATTTTTTATACAAACATCTCCCATAAAGAGATGTCAGTAAGAGATGTCCGTTGTGTGAATGGGTGGGATACGAACAGGATGAATAGGAAGAGTGGGTGAGTGAATTATACAAGTTTATTAACTCGTATAATTACCAGAAACCAGCAGAAAGTAAAAAAGGAAAATGAGTTCTAGGCTGGGTATTCTGATCTTAAATGCAAAAACAGAAAATTTGCTGTGGCATCATAAATGTTGTAACATTAATACACAATAAACTGCTGCAAAGCTACTTATGTTGGCAGGTGAGCTTTCAGGAAGCTAAAGTTGTTTTTTCAACATTAAACCGTCCCAAAAATAAATGATGCATGTTACATCAACAGCTCCAAAACGGGGCGTGAAGAATTTCATGTTTTTGTCTGTTTTGCATGAAAAAGGTGCAGACTGGTCAGGATTACACTGTGATTGATGGCCTACTGTCACCGATATCTGCTGTTATGTTTTTAAGACAAATTAATCCTGTGAGTCCAGAAACATGTAAACCTCAACATCCAGAGTTTATTTTTATTCATGAGCAGATGCCAGGAATCTGGTTCCCGTTTTAAATTATGAACGACGATGAGAGATAAACAGAAACTGTTGAGGTTTGGATACAAGCTGACATTTAAAAAGATAACAGAACATTTATATTCAGTTTTTGTCCCACTATCTGTTTATGGTGTAACAAAATTAAGGTTGGTTCATCCATCTGTGTAATTAATCTATAAAATATGTTTCACTTTGTGATAAAATTCATGAAATAGATTAACTTATACAGTAACAGGTGGAATTTGTTTATCAGTTATAATACAGAAAACTCAGAATTTAACAAATCTTTGCTCCTGTTTTACTCAAAGAAGTCTATATGTTATATATTGTTTAATTCAGTGAGTGAGTAAAAACGCTTTATTTCCTCTGGGCGCTGCAACAAAAATATTAAATATTTATGGATGTAAAAGAGCCAAAGGAGAGGCGGTGTGTGTCGTAGGAGACGCTCTGGTAATGTTTCCTTCTCTTCACGTGTTTATATTCAGAGCTGAAAGCTGAACTCACTGGATGTATCTCTTCAGCTCCTGTCCGCTGCACATGGACCAGTGGTACCGATGGAAGGCCGCCTGCACCAGCGGCGCCATGACGCTGCCCATCGCCGTCTCGTCCCCGCAGCGGTTTCCCTGGCCGTCGTGCTCCATGCCCAGCCTGCAGCGGCGGAGGAGGACAAGGTCACACATGGGAGATGAGTTTCACAAACAGCTGTTACTGCGCCGCCTCGGGGCCGACGATGGGAGATGTGGGTTACTACCAAATGATTTGATTCAGGGGAGATCGAGACTTTCCAGGAAATTTGTGACAAAGTTTTGTGTCGACTCCATTTTAAACTGTGTAAAAGTGTTAAGATAAGTTGTCTTTGTTTCCAACCAGTCGGCTTTTAAAGTGGAGCTTCACAGTCGTTTTATTTAACTGTTTTGGCTGCAAAAGTAAAGTCGAGTTTATTAGTTTAGCACATTTGAGCAACAAGGCAGTTCAAAATGCTTTACACCATAAAAACATGACAAAGTAACCAATTCTGAAACATTCCAGTTATGAATGAAAAGCAGCTCTAAACAGGTTTTTATCAGAGGAACTGAGGTTCAGGTCCGATTTCATCACTGCTCCCAGGTTCCAGCCGGATCTCTGGTTTCTAACCCACATATGAATCATTCCAGCACCGAAAGGCTCCCAAACCAAATGGTTTTCATAAGATTAATTTGGTCGCTTATAAGACGCATTAATTGGCCAGAAATCGAGACTGAAATTGACCATTTTCTCCTGATTAGCTCTGAGATCAAAAACTGATTCTTCAGTATTTGATCTTCTGTTTTTTATGTTTCAAAGTCCTCAGTTTAGTGAAAGGTATTTTAATGTCCTCCTTTCATTTGGATTCAAAACTACCATCAGGAAACATGCACCACATTTTGCTGAATTACAAAGTTTCAATAAATGAGTTTTATGTGTTGAAACCAGTTAAAAGAGAAGTAAAATCTGAATTTCTGACTTAGTTTGGTCAGCTGTCAAAAAGAAACAGAAATCAGTGTCAGTGAGAAAAACCTGACTTGTCATCAATTAAACCAGAAACATAAAGGAACTGCACTCGGTTTATAACATTTCTCCAACAAGAATGTTTCTTTTGTTTTTCCCTAAAGCCGACATGAGCAAACTGAACCACATCTTATGTTGTCTGAAGTAAGGTCGACATATTAGATAAGAAACTCTCCCTGAGGGACTGAGGCCATCCGACCTTTTCACTAGTAAACTGACATTTAAATCTATTATTACCACAGCACAGATTTCATCCCTCGATCAGCACAGTTTTCCTCTTGGTCTTTTCAACGACCTTTGGAATCAAAAACTTTCTCAAAATGCAACCCAGGTAAACACTGAAAGTTGCTCATGCTTGCCACAATTCATGAACAATTACTGAAAAAACACTGAATGGGTGAGTAGAAATCGGTTTTTCTGTGACTGATGGCATCTGGACACCAAATGTTTGTGTTTTTAACTTATAATCAGCACTAAGAGGTTTGAAACGCTGCTGCTTTAATACAACAAAACAAAACTTTGGATGAGAAATGATCCCATATTCAGCTCGCTACATCTGTCCTGCTTCACAAATGAATTACATCAGACATAAACTTTAACTCAATGTTCTGCAGACTTTGATGGCTGCTTTTGATAAACTCCTCCTCAAAGCATCAAAGTCGTGAACATATGTTGCTTCTCTAAGTCAGAACATTTCAATGTTTTTAGGGGTTTGCATCAAACGAGTGTGTGAAAAAGGCAAGTTTTATCCTAACAGCGATTTATCAGAATGAATTCTGGTTCTGAATCTTGTTGAATTTTGTTTCCTCTGCTGACTTTGTGAGTCCTAATTTTCCTCCACTAGAAATAGAGAAATCCAGAGAAAAAGGCAGAAATGTAGGTCATTCCTGTTAGAGGAGGATGTGCTTCCGGCAGCTAAATGTTTGGGAAGAGGAAGAATAAGACGGGTCCATACCGAGCGGCGCTGGCCCAGGTTTGAACCGAAACAGTGATGAACTGAAACGCTGTTAATGCTAGCTGTTAGCATTGGAGTCCTGACTCCAGGTCATCTTCTGAACAACAGATAAAAAAATCCTCCCACTGCAAGTTATTTAAGGCCGAGGTGCAAAATAATCCCAGTGAAGAGAGAAGATCCTGGATGGAAAGAGAAGCAGCAATAAAAAAATAAAAAGCGTTGTGATGCACCGACACCAAGATCGTTTCTCTGAATTTGGCGCGACCCAGTCTGGTTTGAACATGGAGGCAGTGAACTGGTTTTATTGTTTTTCAGATGGTTTTCTTCACATAATGACAAACATCCAGTTTTCTCAAAATGTCTAAATTTAACTCGTTATCTCAAGAAAGCCATCAGTAAAAGTAAAAATGTCCGCTCTCAGCTCCCGTACCAGTTCTCTCCCACCTCAAAGTAAAATAAATTCTCTGTAATCTTGAGTTATTATTGGGAAACTGATCAAAAGCGACTGGTAGAGATTACATCCAGTTCACCTTTTCAAACGACAGAACATTTTATTAAGGGTGAGCTGCTAAATTTGAATAAATGACACCTTGGGAGAATTTCACATAATTATGTAATCATACATGAACTTCAACAACTGAAGCTTTTATGTCTTCACACGGTGCAAATGAATAATTATTTCTTCTTTTCATTTCCTTCTTTAATAATTTAAATACCATTAAAAATAGCTACCTAGATTAAATTTCTGCGTTCTGCTGATTAATAAATGGCAGAATAACAACAACCTGAGGCAAAATAAAAATACTGCTCCTCAGGTGGATGACATTCCAGAAGCTTGTTGATTGCCTGGAGAGAAACGCCTGAGGAGGGAAAACCCTGAAACCAGGTCGACTTATTTACCGACACTGCAGACGAAATAAGACGACGAGTTCAAAAAGCTTCTTCTGATCCTCTGAATCATCCCACATGTTCATCACTAATGTAGCTCGTTGTGCTTTGCACAGTAACACTCTTAGACCTGATTAATGAGAAAAAAATCAGAAATCATAGAATCTGTGCTTCAGCTGAAGGTGTTACTGTGTGAAAATGTTTCTAATTTGTTTAACATTAGACAGAATTTCATGAAATCTTTTGACGCTGAACTGCTCCGTTGTTTTTCAGACTTTCTGAGGGCCTAACGTTTCTCTTTGGACTCTTTCTTTGCAGTATATGATCATTTTCTGAAGAATCATTAATTTGTTTGGTTTCTAAACCAGTGGCGTCTCAAAGCATAAGATAAACCTTAAAATTAAATTTCTGTTGAGTTTGGTGTTCCTCATGTCCTTCTGCAACAGTCAGCTGTCCTTTAATTCACATTTATTTAACATTTTTTTAAAATAATTTTTAAACATTATATATAAGTAACAATATAACCATCAGGAGCTAAAACACCAAACACAACGGAAAAGAAAAATCAGTAAAACTGATGCTGGATCCTCCTAAAAGCATAAAAACAAAACCAACTTCAGATTGATCGTATCCTCAGTTCTTCTTTACACTAAAGACTTAAAAAATATAAAGCAATGAGTTCTATGTAATTTTGTACTTCTAAATATTGCACAGAATCCCAGTTAATAAAATCTATGAGAAGTAAATGAATATAACAGCATAGCGCAAATAACTTGATTCCCTAAAATCTATTAGTTGAAAACCTTCAAATATGTCATCTGCATAAAATAAATAGAACTGAGACTATTTATTATGTTCTTTTTCTTCAGTTCTTGTTCTTTATTTGTTCTGCACTTTGATTCTTGGAGAAGCAGCTTTTAGTTTTTAATCTCCACTAATCTGGAACAAACGTCCAGAAAACTGCAAAACAGCCGAAACACTGAGTTCCTTTAACAGTGGAAACCTGTTCACCTGCTTTGGAACCATAATAAATGGAACATTGACCAACATTTTATGCATAATGATGGCAAAATATAACGTTTGCTGGTTGACTATATGTTCTGTGACTTTGTGTTTTTATGACGTTAAGCTCCTTGAAATGTGATACAAACTTTACTTGAGACTTACGGTGTCAATGTCCAAAAAAACGACAGAAACCTTCAAATCTCTGCTCAAAATGACTTAATAATAGTAAGAAAGTCTGACTGCTCACATTGAATCTGTACACAGGATGGTACATAAAGCGTTACCTAGCAACACAAGTAATCGATACGAAAGCTGTGGCCAGGAAACGCTAACAAGTGCAGCTGGCATTTACAGCCATGTAAAGGCTGCAGCTTCCACATTCAATCACTGCTGGAATGTTAAAGGTCTCCTCAAGCAATTCACTGTTTTCTATTTCCAGAGGGTTCAAGGACGTGTGAAGGTCAGTCGACAGAGTCTGAAGGATGATTCAGCTGCTGAGAGCGTTTCTCCCCGTTTGTGATGAAATCACCGCGGTGACACCGTTCAAGATCGCCTCGCTCGTCCACCCAGGAGGAAGACTTTGGTTTTTATTTAGTTTTTATTTCTAGAACTGAATTATTCTGGTGACATCTAATAAAAGTCTGACTTGTTTTATAACTGACCAGAGGATAAAATCTATGTTTTACAAGCTGCAAACTAAGAAAGATTGAAGGTTTGTGGAACTGCTGAAAGTCCAAACGTTTTTCACTGAGGGCCAAAACCGGCAGGTTGAAAACATGAAGGGCCACAATTTATTTTAGTTAAAAATGTGAAATAATTTTACTGTGAAATCTTTTCATTTTACCTGCTAAACAGCAAATGAACATGTAATATTTGTAAATAAAACATTCAGAGTCACTATTGGTTTTACCTGCCAACAGAAATGAGAAAACCTTTAGCTGGATTTAAGCCACTTTAATTAGTGACTAAGTCTGTTTTTGAGTAAAACTCTCTGGATATTACCATCACACTGAAATGAAGATAAATAAGCGAAACACGAAACTCTAGAAAAACATGGATCGTAAAAGAAAAACACCTATTTTTTACCTAAACATTTTTATTTATACAAGTTTGTCATTGAAAATCTAATTTTGGGGAAGACACTAATGTTTGTTCAACTGTTGGCTGTCTGCTGTTTCCTTCATAACTTTGTGTTCATTATGTGAAGCACCTTGAACCACCTGGAAACAAACTTGATTGATTGAAAACCTCATACAAAGAAAAACACAAAGCCTCCATCTGCATCCACTCCATTTAAACTGTTCCTAACTTTTAACCTCGATGTTTCAGCTGCTTTAAACGCCCGCTGAACGCCGGTTCTGCTGCCGGTGGGACGAAGCGTCGCAGCCGACGCCGTTTGGATCTGCTGAACTGGAACACCTGGAACAAGGACGCTCCTCAAAGCCGTCCCCACATGGACGCTCTAATCCAGATTACAATCTGTTATCTCCTAAATCCTGACATCCACATGCTCTGCGTCCAGCTGGACCTGCGGAGCGGGCCAAATGCTTCCAGTCGTCACCAATCATCTCCGTTCAGCAGAGCCGGAAGAGAAACCAAAAAACTGCTCCAAAGTAGGAGCAGCACTACTTCAACTTAATTTAACTCAAAAGTAAAAAAGTATTTGGTAAAAAAAAAAGATCTACTCAAGTACTGAGCAACTGATCAAATTATAAATCATTTGATAATTAAGAATTACATCATCAGATGCACCAAAATATAAAGTGGATAACTCACAATAAGTAACAAAAAATAAAGTCAGGCAAAAGAAAATTTTTCCAAATTAGTTTCTTTCAATAAAGAAACTTAAGAAGCTTTGGCAGAAGCTGCAGGTGTGTGTCTGAGTCTGAGTAGAAAATCCAGACTTACTGAAGTAAGAGAAGATAAAAAAAGTAAAGCATAGTAAAAATATTTTTTATGTAATGTAATAAGTTCTTATATTACATTAAATTTTATTTTATTCCCACAGTTCTTTTGTTTTTTCAGCTCCTTTGTTCTTTTCTGGTCAGAAACTTTTCCATTTCCAGCCTGATGAATTAAACTGGCAGCCAATCAGAAAACGGCTCTGATGGCGTTTCTGCGCTCAGAAATACCAAGGTGAACTCACACGTGTCCGGTCTCATGGGCCACGACGAACGCAGACGAGAAGCCGTCTTCGTGGTTGAGCGTGCAGCTCCGGACCGGGTGGCACATCCCTGTGACCGGAGCGTAACCTGGACAGACGTTCAGCCAAGGGTTAGAAACATCCAGACCAGAAAACCACGACTGACCTGCTGCCACAAGAAAATGTGACTTTCTCAAACATAAACCAAGTTTCGGTTTGGCAGTTAATTATCAGTGATGAAACTTTGACACAAATGACGATAAATGATTAGTAAATAAATTAGATAAATTTCTCCACTGAACAAGTTATAATATCAGTTTATTTATAAATCACTACCAAAGGAAGTTGTGTTTTACGGTACGGTCATTTTAAAACAAATATTTGAAGACAGAAGAAACAAATTTACACAAAACAATAAAAAATTGGCTAAGAGATAAAAGAGAGAATTTAAAACAGTTAGTGATGGACGCTGCCTGAAACGTTTTCAATCCTCCAGAGCTTCACACTTTTAAACCATCTGACCTGCTGACAGAAGGTCAGCGAGTCGTTGCATCAGTTCAGAGAGAGAATGAAGAAAAGAACCTGGAAATAATTCACAGCTAAACTGGAAGGCAGTGGAGCGAGGTCAGACTCGGTGTGACGTCTTTTCACTGCTGCTGAAAGACATCACACCGTTTCAGGTTGGGTTTGAGACAGAAACAGCAGCCTGGAAAATGTTTGACAAAAGTTCAACACAATAAATGAGCAAAAAATTCAATCTCCAGTTTGTTTTTCTGTCAGTAAAAAAAGGACAACATTAAAAGTTTTACTTCTAATTTTATTAAACGTCGGCGGTTCTGCGGTCAGCCTGACTTCTGTCTTTTTTACTCATGTTTAAAACACTCAGCACTGAACAGAGGTGCTTCAGTTTTCTTCAGGGGAAAACACACTTGGTGTTTGAGATAAAGAGGAGAGAGAGAGTTGTGTCTGAACAGCAGGGTGGAAACGGCAGCAGCGCTCAGGCTACATCCATCCATGATGAAAAAACTCCAGCTTTGTGATGAGGATGTGGAGGCCTGTGGTGCCCAAACTGCTGCTGGGAATCATGTGATGAAATGTGTTGAAATTTTGCACCAATTTGGATACAAATAAAACAATAAAGCAATTAGAAAAATAAACAAAACTCCAGTAAATGTTAGATAACTACACTGCAGACTTTCTGCTGTTTCAGGACCTGCACTGTGATTCGCTTCACCTTTCAGTATTTCAGCTAACAGTATTTAGAGAAGACCTGCCAAGATCAACTCCGTCAGGCTGCACCTGAACTTTTCTGTAACTTTTCTGACTCTGGATAAAGTATTTTGTTTTTTGAGGCCTTCTCAGAGTTTTAGTTTAATTCGTCGACTGAATTACCTCCGTACCAAACAGCTTTAGAGCCAGCAGAAAGCCTTCATTCACTCCAGTGCAGTGATTCCAGTCGTGTTTTGTTTTGGTGTTTTGTCTCCTTATGGTCCTTTTCAGTCTTTGATAGGACTAGAAAACACGACTTCGTCTTGCTTCACATCAGCCTGAAGTGCTTTGAATGTCTTTCTGTTTTTAACTCTCCATCCCAACATCCAGACGCTTCTGATTTTATGCTCCTTCTCAGACTCTAGGAGACTCTTGACAGCTTTATTGCAGAGAAACTTCATGCTGTCATCTTCCCCGTCTGATGCTTTCAGACGGCACTCAGCTTTTAGTCTTTTGAAGGTTTCAACAATCCCTATTTGAAGGTTTCATTTCATGAGCATGGTTCTCTGTTTTTTCTTTGTAAAATTTCTTTGACAATTAATTTTTTTTAGCCATGTGCTGCTAAAGTCAGCTCTGTAAAAGTAGCTGTTTTGACAGTTTGCAGCTTGGCCCCAATACTCTGTCCAACAGATCATTTCAAATCCAGAAGGATTATTCTCAAATGCAAAACATTTAAACAGAGACAGTCTGCGTACAGCCCAAAACTACTGGACCACAATGAGAGCTAAAACACTAAAGCCTTAAAAAATACAGCTTTAAAAGCCAAGAAGCCTTGCAAAGACACATTTGCATTTACAAATGAACTGTGTGAGATGTTTTATTCAATATCATATATTTAAAACACAAATTGCATCATTATTTGATGTAATTCAGGTCACTGAGTCTCCCTGCGAGCCGCAGCTTTTTGTTCTCAGTGCCAGATCTAATTTCACTTTAATCTGACATTTCGCAGTGTGAGAATTAATTTTCTCTTTTTCTTGAAATCCTGTCTCCACTTCACAGAACGACCCGACTGATTGTTAGTTCACTTTTATGAATATTTCTGGTTTCGCTTGAATTGTTTCAATTTCTTTGCATATAAATATTTAGGTTTCTTAGTTCACCATATGTGGTTATTTCACCGTCATGATTAATTACAGCTAGACTCGGATACAGAGCGCTTTTAAAAACCTGGTTAGGGAGCCGGTTTGATAGATCTTGTAGCTACGCCTCTACAAGACCTTATTGGGTGATTTCTCCTAATCACCCAATAAATCTGCATCTTTTAGATGAACAGTAGATGTTCTACACCAGGCTGTTAAATAATCAGGTGTGTAATATAACTCTTCGGCAACTTTCAGCAGCTTTCATAACTACCTTGTGATCATCTTCCTTCATTCACAACTGCATATAAATATCCAAAGCTACAAGCTCAAACAGAACTAAAAGGAAAATATGTGGAAAAGGAAAAGAAATGTAATTTATCTACAACATGAAAAAGTTTCATATTTTAATTAAAATGTCATGTTATCCAACATTCAGCTTCTAGCCTCATGCTAGGGGGTGTGCACTTGATTGCTCTCATTTTTCTGCTACCGTTTTAAGGGTGTTTTTTTTTCTAAAAAAGAAAAACAACCACTTGATACTTCAGAAAAGCACAAAATGTTTTTCCTTTCCATGTTTCCCATTAAATTCCTGTTGTCCATTCACCATCAGTGGGCGTAAATTTGATAAATTGGTCTGTTTATGTCAGCCTGTGTGAATGATTCAATTTCAAAACATGTCACACACAGAAACAGAGGAGATAATGATATTTTGCTTCCAGCGAGGCTCTAAACTTGTCAAAGTCTAACCGCGGCTCAAGGGAAGACGATAAAGTCCTGACAGCTTGATGCTTTGTGTCCAGACAGCCCTGAACTAATTCTGTTAGGACATGTAGAGTCTACAGGAAGCCACAGAACCAATCACATCTTAATGTCCTTGAAGGAATCGCAGCGAACTAAAGCTGCCCCATGTGAGGATTGTGATTTTATTGATATCAGCCACGAGGAAGGAGCTGCTGGTCTGTTTCTCCCAATTGATTTTAGCTTTAATTGATGTAATACAGAAGGTGGAGAACGTAGGCTAAAAAATAAAAATCTGTTCCAGCCTGCAGAACAAATCTTACATTTTCCTGAAGAGATGGAAAATGAAAGCAAGCAGAGAGATAAAGTCTGGGTGGCTCAGTAACGACGCACAGCGAGACTGAGAGACTCACAACCCTTAAAATCTGTCTTTTCATTTACTAAATTATAAAAAAAGTCATTTAACCTTGATTTAACTAAAATTTTAATAAATTCCTTAAAAACTTTTCAATCATGTTTTTATGCTCTTCTCTCACCAAAACAAACCTGGAGTGTTTCCTTAACTCTTTCATGGATGTTTGAGAAAACCTTTAATCTCCATGGCAACCATTCAGTTGTGCAAAGCGCCTGGATGGACCTAGCTCCGATTTGGGCTCCTCCCCCACTCAGCTCCTTCAAACTAGCCAGCAACAAGAAGCAACAGAAGTCACTCATGTCTCATTTCTCTTCTGCTTAGTGGGGATCCATCACTCGCTGCAAAACGGGCAACAAAAGACACAGTTCTGCTGAGTCTGTGGCGGGAACAGTGAAGGCAGAGGGACTAATAAATCCTCATTTAAACAGAATGCTGTCATTTACAGAGATGAAAGAGAGGGATAAAAGCTTGTGCTGTTATGAAAGGCATATTATCTGTACAGTAATGCCTGCATGTCCTGATTTTAGACATGAAAGATAAAAAAAGTGGAGAGTCAGTGAAGTAGTTCAAAGTGTTTTCTGTAGTGGATCAAGCTAAAACTCTCAGCACGAAGGCGTCTCACACTGAGCTTTCAACATTTCTTTAAAACCCTGCAAAGTGTGAAGAAGAAAGGATCGACAGATCTCAAAGAGCTTAGACTACCCAGAACGAAACAGCAGAGATCAGGCAGCACTTCAGCAAAATGGACCCCACAGGCGCCGATACGAGAATATAAACCCGACGAGCAGCCAGAGGACCAAGAGACCAGCATCTCTGTTAAACTGGTTGAATTAGAGAAACCTGGACTAAGAACCACCGGACTAATCATGCTGTGCGCCCAAACCAAGATGGTGGAACAGAGTTGATCTGGAGTCAAACAGTCAAAATGGCAACCGGACGTTGAGTTGGTTTCCTCCCACTGTCCAAAAACATGACTGTCAGGTTAACTGGCCTCTCCAAATTGCCCCTAGGTGTGTGTGTGTGTGTGTGTGTGTGTGTGTGTGTGTGTGTGTGCGTGCGTGCGTGTGTGCGTGTGTGTGTGTGTGTGTGTGTGTGTGTGGGTGTGTGTGTGGGTGTGTCTCTGTGTTGCCCTGCAACAGACTGGTGACCTGTCCAGGGTGACCCCGCCTCTCGTCTGGAACGATAGCTGGAGAGGAACCAGCACCTCCCGACCCACTAAGGGACAAGAGTGGACAGAAAATGGATGGATGGATGGATAAATTGGTGAAGAAAAATGTGAAGTTATTAATATATATATATATATATATATATATATATATATATATATATATATATATATATATATATATATATATATATATCTATAAAATATCTCACAAAAAAAA
>NW_015113983.1:96399-116895 GCF_001443285.1 Poecilia latipinna | reverse complement strand
ATATATATATATATATATATATATATATATATATATATATATATATATATATATATATATATATATATATATATTAGTACATGCATCTCTAAAATATTGCTCAAATGAAACAGTCGATTTGATTCCAACTTCCGTCTAAATAAGTTGTTTTAGTTTCCACAGTCAGAACCGAGTTCATTTAAACGTAATTTCATCCAGACATCGTCTTCATCTGCATCGATTGGTTAGATTGCAGTGTTTACCTGCTTTGCGGTGAAAATTAGATATAGATTTGTTGAAAAGTAATGGCTGTGTGTTTGTTCTGTTTCTTTGCAGAAGCGACGCTGTGAGTCGTCGTCCTGAGGAACAGACATCATTATTATTATCAGGATGATTGGAAGATGAGCTTCTGACGACTAAAACATGCTTTGAATTGACAGAATAATTGCATTAAGTTTTGTTTGTTGGCGATCAATAAATTTGAAAATAAAGCATAACTGCATCTTATCATCTTATAACTTTACTTTCTCTCTAAAAACTGTTTCCACCGTTTGGACATTTTGGGTTAGAAATCAAGTTTGAACAAAACTTTTTTTGTTTTAAATAGACCTTCAAGTATCCAAATAAAACCATTTGTTTTATAAATGTCTTGCTTTTAAGAGCATCTGGCTTAGATAAGAAGGTTGTGAAAGTAAAAAAAGTGAGTTGTTGAGCAAGAAGAAGAATGTGTTCTTCCTTATGCAGAGTGGCTCGTTTCCAACACAGTAGATAAAAAACATCAAGAGCTGCAACAAGGGAAACAAAATGAGACACAATCCAATGCATACAAACAGAACGCAACTAAACAGGACACATGATAATGTTTGGTTTGTTATATACACTGGAATTAGTGAAAATATGCATAAAGACGACACACTTGAATAGGCCTGTTGCAATACATTTTGCTGGACAATAATTTGTCATTTAGAAAGATGTTCTGCTCAGGTTCTGGTCGGCATTATTATTCTGACAGCCTTCATAACAGGATATTAGTGAGGAGAGGTTGTGCATGTCTCACTTTTTTCCACATAACCAGTCCGTGTTTTATTAAAGAAAGAGTTTATTGTCTCTAAACAACACTCACCACAAGGTGGCGCATACGAATCAGGTTGTTAGCCATAAAGCAGTAAAGAAAATGTTTTGTGTTGCCTTCAGGTGACTGAAGACTGTCAGGTTTTATGGAGAAACTCTGACTTGTCATCCAGTCATTTAAATATGCTGCACGATTCCCCCACAGCAACAAATCCTCACAGTGACTCCCAAAGTCTCTCAGACTGTGACACGTCTTCTTTTAAACAGTTTTTTATTTTAACAGAGAAATGATGAAATAGCTGCACACATTCAGCAGGATCAGCCTTCATTAAGCTAACCCTGATAAATCCGTTTATATCAGCACTCGAATCGCTCAGAAGGTTTGATTTTCAGATGTTGTCATTTTCAGTGTGCGTCTGTTTCTGACAGCAATGGAAAAAAGAGGAAATAATGATGTTTTTCAAAGTAAAAAACAAGTCAGGCAACTAAAACAATAAGTTTAAAAAGTTACATTTTTCTCTTATATCAGAGTAAAACCATTATCGATTCACTACTCTTGGATAAACAGTTGAAATAATTCAACCGTTTATTACTTATAATTCTGATGATTATCGCTCACAAGTAGAGAATATATATATATTCATATATATGTGTCAATGTTGGTGCTAACAACGATGCCACATTGAGCTGTTGCTATGTGATGGATCAATTATTTGTATTATCCATCCATCCCTTGTCCCTCAGTGGGTCAGGAGGTGCCTCTCCAGCTGCCGCCAGTCTGTCGCAGGGCAACACAGAGACACACAACCATGGGGACAATTTGGAGAGGCCAATTAACCTGACATGTTTTTGGACTGTGGGAGGAAACCGGAGTACCCGGAGAAAACCCACCATGCACAGGGAGAACATGGAGACTCCATGCAGAAAGACTGGGGCCGGGAATCGAACCCAGAACCTTCTTGCTGCAAGGCAACAGCTCTACCAACTGTGCAGCCCTTATTTGTATTAATCAACTGGAAAGGTATACCTAATAAAGTGGGTATAATTTTCAGTATAATTTTCTCACTGTTTTAAAATAAACTCTGCTTCTTATATTTTCCCAGCGGTATCTTGTGTTGTGTTTGATTCATGTGTTTTCAGTATAATTCATAGTGAAAACAAACAGACTCTCAATTAATTAAAAACTCAATTGTTTTCAAAACGATTAGAAAATCCCGCCTGAATGGAGAGAAATCAGTGAAATGTGGCACAAACCCAATCAAGCTGCATTTTAATGTTGCTTTGTTCTTTCTGTGGTTTTGGCTCTTTATGAAACTTCAGTTGTTTTCACATAATTCATAAATAAATGAAGTTTCTTAGTGTTATGCTCTAAAATAAGACTTTATTTTAACTCTACATTTGATTTATCTCCAGGTAAAGTCCATCTGCACTAAGGTCTGCTGCTCAGCCGGTAGATCCAAACACTAGAAGTTGTACTCTGGTGCGTCCATGAGCTTCCTTTAATTAGACCAAGATGTGGTTTCCATGGTAACTGAGGAAAATAGTACGTCTATATGCAACATGGTGTGCACTCAGAGCTTTTCTAGTCAGCAATTACACTTTCCTACCTGTACACACTAATGCACATAATACAAACTCGCCTTACCCTGCATGCCGGTGGGGCCGAAGCCTTGGCGCGTGAGGAAGATGGCGTGGTCGTGATGCTCGGCGTGATCAAGGTCGCCTTTCTGCTGCACAAACGCCCAGCGGCAAACGTTCTCCAGACTCCGTGATGGGTTTCCTCTCTCAATCAGGCTGATGGACTGACAGACGAGGAAAAGGGAAAAGTGCTCAGATCATTTCCTCTCAGGCAGCAGCACAACATGACAGGTTCATTTTCAGCGAGGACACAAAGCAACGACGGAAACCAAACTATCCAGTTTCACCTCTGGATTTAAAGAAAGTAATAAAAATGCACCAACAGCTCCTCTTCCTAATTATTATGGCAATTAGCAAAGATAAATAATTGCAGTAATCCTACCTGACCTAAAACACAAGAAGTTCGCTTTGGTTTGACCTCAAACAGAGAAATAAAAAAAGGTCATTCATGTTTTCACAGAGTTCAGGTTTCCTCTGAACAAACACAGTTTTAGCATAATAACGCTAATTACCGATGTAAAGCGCTAAAGTCCATTAGCCAATGGTCTCCCACACACAGCGCGACACAACCTTTGCTCTTAATATAAAGAATTAATGAATATTCACGGCGGAAAAGCATGAAACAGTTATTTATAAGATATGGAGGTCAATGTTTCACAAAAAAACAGAAAAATAAACGATTTATTTGGACGTTAAATCTTCCCGAGGCGTTGAGCTGTATGACCTCCGTTAGTTCCCATGATCCTTTAGGTTTTTCTGGGAGAAGAAACTCGATAAGTCGGACTCGAGGTTTTTCCCAGATCCATGTTCTGATTTCAAATCCGCAGCAGAACTCTTTCTGTCTGGGAGTTTTTACTGGAAACCTCAGACTGGCTGTTTGCATTTATTAGTTTTAATTATCTGTATATTTACCTTGGAAATGGCTGAGTATTAAATAAAAACCAACTACAATCACTTTAAGCCTTATTGTTTTACTTTTTACTGATTTGGGTTTAATCCTATTATCTCTACTTGTCTTTCTACAAGTTCAATACAATCTGCACTAAATCATCCTAGACAAAGCCAATTAAATCTCAAAGCTCCTGGCTGTCAGGACTTCATGTTGAATCTTTTTCATCAGCAGGTTTTGAATATTACAATAAATATTAAATGTTAGGTGGATGACCCTTTAGTAAAATATTGTTATTATCTCCAAAGAAAACTTATCTTTATCATTCAGTGGACCAAAATCTGATTATAATGATGAATTATGTTGAGAATGTCACTGATTGCATTATTATTTATATATGAAATTCTCCTGGAAACACAGAGAGATTTAAAATGGATAATTATCATCACCAGTCATGTTTTAGAATAAAAATCGGCGAAAGCTGGCATTTCTCTGGCTAATTACAGGATTTTAGTGAGGAGTCAAAAAATGTACTCAAGTAAAAGTAAAGAAGTATTTGGTAAAACGTTCAATCAAGTACTGAGAAACTGATCAAATTATCAATAATTTAATTATTAAAAGTTGCATTATCAGACAGATGGATGTAAAGTTATGTGGACATTTTGGGTATTTTATGAACCAAAATGAAAATAATTCATATAAATAACATAATTATGAAATCAGACCAGGCACAAGAAGATTTTTCCAAAAACTGCAGGTGTTTCTGGTGAATGTTTGGTTAAAACATGTTTGTTTTTCTTTCAGTTGGAAGAAAATCCAGAAATTTACTCAAAAGTAAAAAGTAAAGCGCAGTAAAAGTACTCCTAAAAGTACATTTAAAAAAAAAAAAAATTACTCAAGTAAATGTAACTTGGTAGATCAGAATGTGACATAGGAACAAGTGAGAGGGAATATTTCCCTTCTGTGTGAAAACGGTTCCTACCGAGGGATTTTTCAGACTCACCTTGGCGTAACCCAGCATGATCATCCTGACCAGAACCACGTTGATGTGAACCCCCAGCGACTCGTCGTGGTAAATCTCGTTCACCTGGAAACGCAGCAGCAGGAGGCGAGTTAGGAAATATTTCAGTTATTTCCACAAACAGCACCTGCGTCACGTTTCATCGCCCGTCCAGTCGATGTGAGCAGCACAGTAATCACAGGCCTGAGCCGCTGCTGGCAGCAATAAACGCAGCCCATCATTGTGTCTATTATCAGGGTTCTGCTCAGGCTGCTGAGGAGCAAAATAAACTGTAATCATCTAAATAACAGTGGCTGAACCCCGTCTAAAATTGAAGACAAAAGTAGTTTCTTTAAATGTCTCAAGATGAATTTGGTGCTGCTTTTGCGAGGAAGCACGATCTGATTTGGACACCAGCTGTCGTTTGATGAATCCCTGAAAAGGGAACGAGGAGAATTCAAGACAAAAACAAAAAACAAAGCGTGAAACTGAACCAGTAAAACTTCTAACATCAATGTGTGTAAAGGAGTCCAGGGTTCTGTAACGGTGATGAGAGTCACAGTGGAGCCGCAGTGAGATCTGCCCCCCACGCCACCACTTCTGCCCCCTGGCGCCTCGCTACACACGCCGGCTTCTTGCTAATCCAAACATTTGCATATCCATTGTTGGTCTGCATGAACACCAAATTACTTCCAAATCAGGAAGCTCCCGCTGAGCGCCCAGCTGGGTCTATGTAAAGAAACCTTATTGCATGATTTTGTTTAGGGAAAAGTTGTGTATTAATCTCATAAGTGAACCAGAGCGCACATTATATTTACAGCATATTGATTCTCCGATATTAAGATTTGCAGAGATGTCATATTACGCAACCAGTGGAAACATGGAGATGAGACGTTTGTTGACGTCGCAGTTCAGCCGTGCTGTGCAGAAAAATGATTGACTAAGTTGAGCAGCGATCAAGTCTGAATAAATCAACATCTAGAACCGCTCTCCGGCTCCCAGAGTGCCGCCGCCGCCGCTCTGCGTTTCATTTTTTTCTGGCCTGATGATTTCTCACTAAATCTTCCCCATCTGACTGTCCTCAGAGCAGTTTTTGTCCCTCATCGACTCGAGTGCTGCAGCACCAAACAGCAAATCCATGCGCCGTCTTCTGCCCTAAAAACTCCACATTTCTGATGAGACAATTTTCCTGAATGTGCCTGGAGGAGATGGCTGGAGGAGACAGATTAACTCTGAACGCTCTCCTGTCAGCTGCTCCTCCAGATCTAAAAGATACCACCAATCAGCATTAGCGCCTGAAACGCTAATGCTGCAGTTTCTAAACTGCTCCCTCGCAGCTACAGTTCATTCCCTCTCTGTGCACCACATGCGTTCAATCTCACTTCTTATGCAAGCAGATGAAGCACACCAACACACAAACCATCAGCGTCTCAGAAGGAGGAAAGCTGAAGGTCTAATCAATGCAACAAACTCTACAGTCACTAAAGCTGACATCCAGCGGAAAACACACAGTCACCTGATATCAGCTTTTATGGCCCGTTTGTGTCTCTTTGGAGTAATTTCCTCTGTATTTATAGTCGCTTGCAGCCCGGCTGCAGGTCAGAGTGACTTTCAAATGATAAATATGAAATCATTAAGCAGCACAAAGACGAAAGCAACAAAACTTAAAGCTAAGGGAGTTTTGAAGGCCAGACTGATACTCTAAATTATTATTTTACAGTCAGTGAATATTAGGGCTCTAGCAGAACTTGAAAGTCTCCCAGTATTTGGGTCTGATCATCAGTTGGTTCTGAAAGTCTTTAAACTAAACGCAAAAACTGACTTTCAAATGTAAAGGCTCAATTCTCTGCTTTCTCATCATCTGGACTAAACATATAACATTTGAACACGTCAAATTAACTAAAACAGATTAAAACACATTAGGAAATACATTATCTTTACCTGCTGAACATATTATGCAACAATTTAAATCAATTTAAAGCATGGATTTATTGTGATTTTTCTCAAATCTAATTGAAATTTCAGAAAATGTGGTTGAATGTGTCTCGCTGTTACAACCTTAAACTTTTTCAAGGTTTTCCAAGAAGCTGAGGCTTTTCTCTGCAACACTAAATAATTGTTTGTCTAACAGTAAAAGCTGTTTTGTTCCCGCTGCTCAACAGAGCGACAGCCACAGCTGGTATTTGCTTCAAATGGATCAGGGAGAGAAAATAAATATTTTGTTGATCTTTCATGTTGTTAGGAGTGCAAACATAAGTACGGCGGTAGAGCTGTGTTGTTTTAGAAAAGGAGAAATGCTTTAGCTGGTTTTATGTGGGCTGGGTGCGCGTACACTTATCGCTGCCCGATCTTTAGGATTGTAACTTCATAAACCAAATGCCAGCAGGCAGCAAACAGAAACTCTTTCTGTCAGAGGAAAGCGGAGGAGGAAACACGGTGCTATGCTACAAGCTTCCAGCTTAGAATATCAAACTCTTAATATTTGTTTTACTAGTTTTTTCTTCTGCTTTTAATAAAATCTGCATCCAGGTGGGCTAAATTTTGTGAAAATGCCATCATACCCAAATGCTGTTAGAGTAGGTGGAGATGATCTTCACAGACATTTGGGAAAAAATCAAGACCTTGGGTAAAAGGTTAGTCAAAAGAATTGCAAGTCATGTCAACTCAGTAACTGTTATAGAAATGCTGCATCAAACATGACTTAAAAGAAATTTGGCTTCACAGTTTAAGGCCTTGAAATTGGGCTGCTGTCTCTTTAAGAGGGCCGTCAAAACGCCCTTCGTTCCTTTAGTGAAGTCCCACTCCCTCCATTGGAGACATTTTTCTCTCCTCCAGCAGTTTGTGGGAGGCATCAGCATCAGGTCGCTGCATTACGGAGGTTCAGAGGGGAAGAACGTGTCTGGTTTTCTGTGCTGACCTCATCTCATCCTGTCTGTGAGCAACATGGAGGGAAGATGTCAATAATCCTCCACTCTCTCTGAAAACGGAGAAAAATCCCAACAAAGAGGCTCCAAAAATCTGTTTTGGAGTCTAAAATTAGACCAATGGAGGCTGTTCCAGCAGAAAATAATACGATTTGCAAACAGCCCGTATGGATCTCCAGATGCCTTCGCAGTCTGCTGTGGATGCAAACATATTTATTATTAGTTATCATGCCTTGGCTGGAGCAATCTTTGTTAATGTAATAAATGTCTGTGTAGCTGTAAACTCCTCTGATGCATTAATAACTTCGACTGTTGTGAAAACAGATGAAGGAGCTGCTGTGTTAACGCCACACCGAGGAACTGATCCTGTTTTAGAGTTCAGAAAACTAAGATGAGAGTTTTAATGAGGAAAGTTTAGCAACAGGAAACACTCACCTGAAGGCATTATCTGTGTTGATAATGTGCTTCATAAAAAGCCAAATCAAACCGACACTAAACTCCAGACGTTTTACTCCTGCTCTCAGAGGGAAGTGCTGCTTGGAGCTGTTGTTTGGACAGATAATGGATCTTCGCTGGACACAACATGTTCTTTGCAGCCTGTCACGGTGACCGAGGCGACGTGTAATAACTTTCCCCTTCGACACTTTCCTGAGAGATGTGAGGCAAATATGAAGCTCTTATCGATCTCCCTGAGAGAGAACTGATGGCTCAGAAACGCCGTCTGTGTGTCTTTTTATCTCAGCAACAAAGACCAAAGCAGCTTCACCATTTGCAAACTAAAAGACAGAGAAGATTCCAGAAACAGGAAGGATGCACGACTCTGACAGCCAAATGGGTTAAAGAGAGGAGAAAAGAAACAAAACTGGTATAAAATGTAAGTTAAAGAGATAATTATTCCGAATGAAATGTGGTGAGTGTTTTTATCTGAAGTGCTGAGCAGAGGTCCGGCCCATCCACTGAGTCTCCTTCTGTCTCTTAGATGACCTTTACTTTATGATTCCTTTAAGACTTCTGCCATACTTTTTCCTTCCACTAAACTTTCTTATCTATATTTTTCCAGACACAGCACTCTGTGAAGTCAACAGTTTTTCCCATAATCCTCCAGGCCATTTTCTGTATTTAAAACATTTTAGTAATTTGTTTCTGTTAAAGGGACAGTATCATGTAAAATGTAATTTTTTTTAGCTTTCTGTCATGTTATAAAGTTATTTTCTCATCAGAAACAGACCAGGAGTGTTGCCTTGATTCTTTCATGCATGTCTGAGAAATCCTTTAATCACCATGGCAACCATTCAGTCTGGATGGACCTAGCTCCGCCTTCATGGCGCAGCTCCTCCCCCACTTAGCTCCTTCAGACTAGCCAGCAGCAATTAGCAGACATCTGGTGGAGCTGCTAAGCTACTTCTCAGAGCAACGCTGGTAAAAATGTTGTTAAAGGGCTAATAGAGGAGCCATGCTGTGATGACTTTCTGAAGGTGGAGCTTCAGAAAGAGCAGGAGCTTCTTAAAGAGACAGAGGCCCCATTTCAAGGTGTTAAATCAGGAAGTAAAATTTCTTTAAGTTATATTTGATGTTTACTGCATTTTAAAACAATTGAATGAAATTGTTACTTGATAATGAATAGAATAAAATAAAATATATTACTCTTCATAAAATGAATGTTTGCTAAATATGAGCTTCACCTTTTCTATTAAATGGGTGAATAAATGAGCTTTTCCACATCTATCCATTAAGATGCTCCTGCACCAAAGGATTTCATGCTTAATGTGATGGATGGACATGTGAGATAAAGATAGTGGTTCATACAGATGAACATAAACAACTGGAGGGATTATCAGAGACATTTCACTTTCCTACAGAGTCCCATTTATAACAATGGATGGAAACCAAAGGATCACCTCATTTCCTGCTGCACTAACAAATAAATTCAAGCAACGTGTTGCCAAACCGCTGATAAAGCCTGAGACGCCTGTGCAAACATACAGGCTTCAATTTAATGCTTCAATTAGCTGCGATTCTCTCTAGTAAAACATGTCTTAAGAAAGAGACTCCGTCTTGATTAGCTTGAAAAATCAAAGAGAACTGGAAGAAAAGGAACCAGAAATATGATGAGGAATAAAGAATGCATGACAGGAGGAAGGCGAGGAGGATGAAAGGGAAGAAGGATGAAAGGAAAACATATCAGAAGATAACAGGGAGGATAAAGGGAGTGAATTGTGGAAAAGGAGACATTAAAGAAGATAGCGGGTAGAAAGAAAAGAACCAGAGCCGACATGGAAGGAGAACAGTTCTTCAGATAAAACGGCTATAAATATAAACATAATGTACAATTTAGGACAGGAGGAAGAGGAGTGGAGAGACAGAGCTGTGGGAAGGTGAAGGTGAGGATCAGAGAGGAAGAACAAGGCAAACGCTGGGATCCAAACGGATCCAGACCAAACGACACGGCTGGCTGCAGCTGGACGTTCCTGTCAATCCCAGGAATCAGAGCCGCCGGCCTGCAGGGATCTGTGCTGGAGGACGACACCCAAACATCCCCCGCTGCAGCGCCGCGTGCACTTTCACATGGGAGAGGTGTTAGACTTGTTTCTGTGATGTTTTCCATCCTCTATTCTAATTATTGGGCTCCGGCGACACGGCTTCAAAAGGTGCAAAGGCATCTCAGAGTGTCTGTGCGGCACGCCATTATCTGACGCCGCGCTGCGCGCACAGGGAGGGCTTCATCTCCAGCCAACTTGTTTCTGAGAAACAGATGCAGCTTGTGGAGCCAGAAAGTAGCAGCAGCAGCGCTTCAGAGCATTTATCCTCATCTTCCGTCTGAACGAACACGTCTCATTAAACCCACACTACAGAGACATCGCAGCACATAGCCAATTTCTTCCAGCAGCCGTGAGGTATTCCTGAAACGCTTCTGACAACCTGACAAGCTAATGCTGCATGTCCAACCAGCCCCCCTGAGACCAGCGGTAGCCTCAGTCGACTGTCAAATTACCATGAAAAGCATCTCGGCGAAATGACCCTGCTGGGGGGGGGGCGGCGTCCACGACACCAGCTCAGAGAGGATCTGAACTGAGGTCGTTAGGGATCTGATTGAAGCCTCCTTTGTGTTTGGATGGCCAATTATCTCACTTTGAGTCGATGTGAGTTTGAAGCACAGAGCGGTGGACAATAGGTCATTACACCGAGAACTCTTCTGTTTAGATGGTAATTAGTCACAACAGCGGGACTTCAGCAGCAGATTAAAAAGCTCCAATAGATCCACTCCTAACTGGATTACATTTGTTCTGAAACGTCTAAGGTAAAATAAATTGGTGAAAAATGGATTGACATGTCAGAGGAAAGGGTTTTAAAAGTCAAACCCTTCAGAAGCCTCAGTCGGCAGAGTCGTAGTCTGAAAGTTGTGGTGCAGCAGCCTCCAACAACAACACTCCTGAATCAAATGGCTAAATTATTTCCTCAGCTTGATATCAGCGTCTGGAGGAACCTGATAAAGAGCCTCTCATTTCTTTCAGGTGTTTTTGAAAAGTTGCACGGCAGCAGCTCTCAAGGACTCATTATTCTCAACATGTTCCTCAGGTTGGCTCTGAGGATGAATATAATGCTTATTTTATCAGTGAACGTAGTGTTAGAAAATGTTGTTTTGTTGTATTTGTACAGGTCATCCAAACCACTGCTGCTCAGCCCAACCTCTGCAATAGACTGTGACTCTGCTAAGAGATGCTGTGAGGGATCGACCCAGAAAACTGTTTATAATACATGTAAACCGATCCTGCGTATGGGAAGCAGAAGGACTTCCTGTTATTTAGTTTATTCAACCATCAGATTGGAGCAAAATATTTCAGAAACTCCTGATTATTCATGAAACTTCTTTAAAAATGTCGACTGTGTACGCTGACATTAGCTTTAGCAGCTGTGCTGCTGCTACATGTTTAGCATTGAGATTTTAGCCTTGAATAGCTTTGCTAATATGCTAACTACTTTTAGCACAACCTGAACACAACAGTCTTTCCCAGCATCCAATCAGATCGTTTTTGAAGCAAAAATTAACCACTGGTGGGCCAAGAGAAACAGCTTAGTTGACCATCGTTGTTGTTTGTGGATGTTGATTGTGCATCATATTTACGGCTGTACCAGAAACAGAAAAAAATACAAAGGTTCCGGTCAGAAAAAAAAAGGGGGGGGGGATTAAATTTGTTAAAAATTTTAATGAATGAAAGCCTGTGTAATTAATTTCTTGAATAAACAACAAGGATAACAAACATCATGAGCCACAGCAGCATGTCAGAGAGAAAGATGTGGGAAGCTTCGTTTGGGTTCTGAAATAACATCCGTAGCCTCAGAGCGTTTCAATCCGTCATCTGATAATGGAGGGTGGATGACACAGATGCAAACCCAAACCGACTGGCCGGATAATGAGAGCATTAGTCAGTGAAGCAGCCAAGACGCCCACTGAACGAAAACCATCTTCTTTTATCAGATAAAACAACGGCTGGAAACTCACACTGAGTCAGTCACTCATAAAACAAAGATCGGAAATGTGTAATAATTAATGTTTCTGCCATGCCTGAACCTCTTTCATGTTTTCAGGTGCCCATTCAATTCACCTAATCAGTTTTATTCAGCCCACCTGTGCCAGGCCTAATTACCTCTCCCTACTTCCACGCTCTCTCCATCTCGACCTCCCTGTCAGATTATCTACTGTATTTGCTGGTGGAAATCCAGAATCTGCTCTCATGGTTTTTGTGTTTGACCTCTTCGTGTGCTCATATTACTTCCTCCTTGTGGATTCAAGCAGCTGCCCTGAGTTTTCTGCTGCCAGGCCTCAGTAGCGTCATCATAACTGCAGCTTCCCGGATCACAACACGTCATCAAGGTTTGTTATTCTGGCTAAATCAGGTTCACATTAGAAAAGGATGTTTCAAGTAACCAAAACGTCCAGGTGATCCTCAACCAGAGGCATCATTCATGTTATTACATTAACGCATTAATGGTACATGAAGCAGATTATTGGAATGATTCTGACCTGAAAGCCACCTTGTTCACATCAACACGTTATGTGAGCAACTTTTCTGCAACAGCAACAAAAGCTGAACGTTTTCAACGTTTTAAACTGTAAGGATGAATCTAAATCGCTTTCGTCTCACAGCATCATGTTTGTTTAAATTATATTTGCATGCATGCATTTTATCTGGGGACAAACCAGCCAATCAGGTTTAAGGTCTGTCGTCGTGTAAACAGGTAATAAAAACTTTAGATTAAAAGATGCATCAGTGCAAAATCCAGAAAAAGTAAAATCTTTACAGCTTTGACATTTTTCTGTTATAAAACTGACTGTAATCGTATTAATAAGTTTGTCCCAGAAGTGATTAGTCAGACGATTTCAAAGCCACCCACAGCAGGAGTCCTAACAAGGAGCGCTTTAAATAGAGACGGCAATGCAGTGACATTAAAAACATGACATCAATAATCATCTCTCATTTTAGGGACCCCAGAGTTGGAAAAGTAATAAAGAGTTGATGAAAAGTTAGAGCTTGAACTTCTAATGTGAAAAAAATGTTTCAGAGAATTATGTGAACTCTGACACTTCACATAATAACAGTAACTTCCATGCAGTTTTTTTTCTTTATGCACTGAAGTTTGTTTTAAGGCACTAAATAACTTTCTTTATATTTGCAGGTTAACTTTGTGTTTGCCTTAAGTTTGATTTTACTGTTAGTTTTAAATCGGTTTGGATTGTTTTATGTCTGACTTTCCATCTGTGAATGATGTGGTCAGCAAAAAAAGTCACATTTACAGTTTTATATAAGAGCAAATATCTTGAAACTGCAAATATTTCTAAGTTAGCTTCACAAAATCAGTGACTGTGATTAATGTAAAATCCAGAAAACAGTCTCTGGAGGGACTGATCAGTGTTAAAAGATGTTCAATATTTAATTTTAAGAAGAATTTTCTGAAAGCAGAGACAGCTGGTTATTTATTTAGTTTTTTTTATGGGTTTTATCGATACTTTCTGGAACAACCGGCCTATTCATAACATCCATGATGTTGATGTGGCCCAAATGAAAGTGAGCTTCACACCCTGCTTCAGATCAATGCTCAAGTCTTTAGCATTTTTGGATAAAGTTATTAAGAGCCACAGTGGACGGCCTTAAGGGCCACATGTGGCTCCGGAGCTGCAGGTTGAGAACCCATGATCTAGACAAAGTGTCACTGCTCCTTTCAGCTTAGATGCATAATGACTGTAAAGTAAAAAGAAGTTAAGCTCTTAGATGAGGAAGCTTAGTGAAAACACGGAGGTGGTGAACTCTGGAGAAGAACTCAGGCGGCATCGTGAGCGCGGAGGCTGACGTGTGTCAGGCCTGATGCTGCGTCTGACAGTGATGCTGCTCAAAGTGCCTCAGCGTCTGAAGCGTCACCCAGTGACACTCAGGATTGCAGCCTGCCTAGCCCTGCATGCATCACTGTACTGCCTTTAAACTGCACACATAACCAAGCTACTCAACACACAGATATTCAAAGCTCAGCTGGCGTGAACAGACTACCAGCTAAAACTTTATGTTTGATAAGAAAAGGTTTGATTTTGTTACACCCAGATGTCCCAGACAGCTCAACTTTAACATGAAAGATAACCAGAGTAAATACAGAAGTTAGTTTTGAAATTATGATTTTATGTATATTTTACTTTATGATGGAAAATAAAATTACCCACACAAGGTGCTGGATAATAAATCAATCACAATATATATCGCAATAGACAAGTGATCAATATGAATAGATAACACATCTGAGGATATTCAATAGAATATTCACTGAACTCCGATCCAGAACCGCACAGCATTATGGGAAATGTAGGCAGAGGAAAGGCTTCAGTCTAATCAAGTTTGGCGACATCAACTAACTCACTCACTCTTTGGTAACCTAGCAACTCACTCAATATCTGGTTACCTAGCAACTCACTCAATATCTGGTTACCTAGCAACAGCCTTGTTGCAACAGTTGAGTATCTTGCGCAGCAGCAGTTTCATGTTTCTCCACTCTGCTTTGTAACTGCTTAGAAATAAACGGTGTGAAGAGGAAACTGTGGGTAGAACAGGAAAAGCCTCACGACCAGCAATTCAGATGTTCAAAACAAAAAACTAATCAATAATTATTGGTATTGACTGATCTGAAATGCTTATGTCGTGATAGGTTTGGGTCAGGGCTGAAAAACGTAACAACTGAATCGCGTCTGTTAAACTGGTGAGCTAACCTTCGCAGGGTGGGACTGTTTGTCTCGATTCAGCCTCATTGGCGGGTGACCCAGGTCATCTCGCTGCATCTCAACTGAATTCAAGTCCATACTTTGACTAGGCCACAGCAAAACCCATTGGAAGTAATCCAAAAAAATAACAAAAAACAAAGGGCTCACTGGGGTTCTTTGGATCAATGTCCTGCTCCACAACCTAAACTAAATGCAGATAAAGGTCATGACCTCCTGCTGTGACCCACACCAGTGTGAAAAGGCTTTGAGGATCTACAAGATGTTCCTATGAATTGCTGAATATATTTTCCAACATGCATCTCCATTCCCTTCATGTTGCATTGAAGTGATAAAGTACCTAAACATTTTCCTCCATCTGAACTCTGAACTCTGTTAATTTATTCATTTTTCTTTAAACTTTCTCTGCTGTCATGTTTACTTCCTTCATGTAAATTAGAAAAAGTTTTTCTGCGGTTTAAACTTAAAAAGCCTAAATCCATCTTTTCAAAGTCTGCATTTAGGTTGTTAATCCATCTTTTAACCCTCATTCCTGTATTAGGCACCTCAACATTAGAGCTCACACACTTTACATTCATTTTATGAATGTAGCAAGGACTCGACAATGAAAATAAGCATAAGGTAAGCGTTGTGCTCTTCTGCAGTTTAATGTCTGTCAGTATTGCCATGAGGGGCATTTTTTAATAACTTTGTGTTTTATTTCCTTCCATCCTGTGAAACAGGTTGGGAATTTAGACAGATTAGAGGTTTAAGCTGAGCAGCAGGACCGTGCTCCTTCAGGCCAGGAAGGCCCATAGCTGCGTTTTCTTCCAATAGATGCAGCGTTCGCATTTAATCCTGGGCCTTTGAAGCTGCCTGATAGAAACTTTTATTACAGTCCAAAAAAACAATCCAACTTCCATGATTGGTACTAAATTTAGCTTTTAGAAAACGACGACTTCCAAAGTATTTCTGTTATCATAACATCTTTCGTTCACATTTCTTCTGACCACAAATGGTGAATTACATTTATGTGAAATAAAAAAGACTTACGATGTTCATCAGAGTCAGGAGGTAATTCTGCACATGCTCCTTGCCATGAAAGCGAACCACCGAGTCGTCGACTCCCAGCAGGATTTCGATGTTGTAGTCGTTTTCTGCGGCGTTGCGGCGCTGCCGGCGGTGGACCGTCTGGTTCACCTGCTGCGTCAGTGAGTCCAGCGACCCGGCGACGCCCAGCTCCGGTTCTGCACCAAGAAAAAAAAAAAACACAAAACGAAGATTCAAACAGCTGCTGGTCCAAAATCTGCAAACAGAACGAAAGTTTTAATACTTGCTTAAAAACCACGTTTAAGCCTTAAACTCTTCTTAACCCTTAGATTTCATATTGAGCTTAAATTGAAATCTACATAAAGAGTAGGAATAATCATTTTATTTACATTTTATTTTTAAAACGGCATGTCTAGTATATATGCACTGCAAAAACACAAACTCTTACCATGTTTTTTTATCTACTTTCTATTACAAATATTTTATTACACTTGAAATTAGACAAACTTAGAGGTAACTTTTCAGCAAATAATAGCTTTTTTAAGTAAATAGTTTGAAGAAAAAGTTCTTGTTCAGGCAGATTATTTCAGATTATGTCGTGAAATAAACAGCAGCCAACAGCATGTCAAATAGTATGGCTTAGTTTTGTGTATCATTTTATTTAAAACACGGAAAATGTGCAAAAGCCCATAAATGAAATATTCTTTGCACCAGATTTGGCTTGAGCCCGTTTCCATCTGCAGTCCTTGAGCAGGTGAGTTAAAGAAACAGTCTAATATCACAAACAATCATTGAAAGTCCATACATACCCTATACAATCATAAAATTATAAAAAGCCAAACTTCTGCTCTGTAGTCATGACAGTTTTTATTAGATGCTGGTTTTCTAACAGTCGTTGAGGGAGAAAGTTTCAGACTTGGTGCTCCAGTCTGTGATGCCTTTGAGTGGGAAGGCTGTTTGTGCATTCAGGTATTTCATCATCCTGCATTTCATTTCAAATATTTTAGATCCGCTCCCAGGTAATCCGGGGACTCCACTGCGAGTCAAACTAAAACAATCTACAGACCGATGAGTGACATCTAACAGCATTTTTTAATAATTACCTCCAAACCTTTTCACATAATCAGTAGAGGGCTCCTGGATGTATATCCGTCTCATTGCATCAGCCTCCTGAACTTATTATTCAGGACTGGCTGCTCTGCAGCCTCGACTTTCTGAGTTGTTGACTAAATAGCAACAACTGCAGCGCGTACGGCCCTGAAAAACCACCAATCAGACTTCAACCTCGACTTTCTGGCCGAATAAAGGAAATGTGACACTGCTGAGCGTTTAGACTCAACTCACGTCCGCATAACAAAGGCCGGCGTGACGTGCTGCCGGGAACAGAGATGACAAACAGTCCACGGTTATTGTGCAAGGCGTTTTTACAGTTCACAGAGCCTCCTCTGAGGTTTCATGACAGAAAAATACCATCCGACTTCAAAGCAAGCTTCTCCCTGGAATCCAGATGAAGACGGACTGAACGAACGTCTGACTGGACAGAACTGAAGCCAATCTGCAGCTGGAACAGGCCAGGGACTGATAAGGCTTCGCTTGTGATGGACGGACCGCCGGCTCTTAACTTTACCCCAGATATTTCTTGGCCGTTCACCCGGACGGTGTAATATCTCTGGAAAACCAATGAGAGGCGATGTGGATAAGAAAACCTTTATCCCGTCTCCTCAAGAAAGCCGAAGACTCTCCTTCAGAGATCTGATGCAGCGGCCATGATATCTAAAAATTAAACTTTCTATAACAATATCTAAAATAAAAATCCTTCTTTTGGGCGTCAGCCGCCTGACTGGATATTGCAGAAGAGAGCTGCAGGTTTAAACCCTGTGGAGATAAGCTTGGCTGCAACTTAAAGGAATCATGGCGATGCGTTTAAGTGCTTGGTTTGAAGGTAGGAGATCACAGAAAGGCTTTCCTTAAGGCTGCTGCCGTTTGGTTTCAGCCACAGGGGAGAGTTTTACTGCTGTTACTTTACTATAATATAAAACTGATGCTAAATATAAAAGGATCTGCTGGGAAATCTCAGTGTTTCTGAAAGTAACTCATTACTACAGTTACATCTAATACATGTCAGAAACTCAATCATATCACTTTTATCTGCTTTATGTTTAAGTTCTTACAGATTTTTAAGTCATATTTTATTAACTTGAGTAGTTTTTAATTGTTTGTTTTGTTTCTATGTTTGTACTTTTTGTTTGATCAAAAATGTGATCTTTGATAAAAATGAGAAAATCTCTATAAAAACAGGCAAAATAAAAAAATAAAACCTGACTAGAGAGGGATTATGGAGCAGGAACACATCCAGACCTCCCAGCTGAAAAACTCAATCTGATTAGTATTAATATACTATTAAAATACCAATAAAATGTTTATTCAATGTCCATAATAAACATCTTGCTAAGAACATAAATATTAAATATGACTGGAGGCTGTTATGAATATTTCTTTCTTGCCATATGGAAAACTTTGACTGCACCGTTTCTTAAACATCAGCCAGTTTCTATGAAACCTGTCATTTAAAATGTTTTATATGTTTTATTGCAGTCTGGTAATGTGATTCAGTTTAATTCAGTTTATAATATAGAGCCAATTTACAACAAATGCCTTGCAGAAAAAAACTGTTTCAGCTCAGTAACAAATACAATCAATCCAACTGATCCAGTTATCATAAAGTTCAGTTCATTATTCTCAATAGATTAAAAAGTTTTCTATGAGAGGAAACCCAGCGGACTGTACCGAGTCATTATCCTTATAAATGTGTCCAAAACTTTGTCAATATTCCGCTAATGATGAAAAAACCTGCATTTTTGTGAAATACTTCTTTTGATGCCACAAAAAAAAAACACCTCAAAATCTTTTTTTTGAAAAACGGGAATTTTTTCAAAATCAATGTGTTTCCATTAAGCAAATTTATTTTTGTAATTCCAATTTGCTCAACTTTTAGTTCAATGGAAACACAGTAAGTGACCTGTAGCATTCAGAGACAGAAGACAACCAACTTTACAGCAATCCCTCATACTGAGCATGGATGTGGCCACAGTGGAGAGGAAAAGCTTCCAGCAGAACCAGAACCGGGCTCAGTATTAACGACCAGCTGCAGCAACCGACTGGAGACAGAGCAATTAGGAGAATAGCAGCTAATGTAAAATCAACAATAAAGAAACGAAAACTGACAAAACAATAGGTTGACTACCTAAAATAAACTGCTACAAACCTTTCAAATGTTCAGGAAGTCAAAGCATAGAACTAGGCTGAATAGATCTACCCTTGCGGATCGGGCTTGATTCAGGTCGGTGCATCTCCAGCAGAAAGAGATGATAAACGACAGATGCTGCAATAATAAACCATTTAGTGCTGCTATTTTCAGATTCCATCTGACAACATTCCTGCATATGAACTCCAATATTAAACCTAAAATAGCAAAACTGTGTTACTGGTCCTGAGCCACACATTTCAGAGAAGCATGAATTCATTTTGATATAAAGCAGAAGCAAAGGCGAACATCAGGCAGAAACCTGGACCCACAGCAGCGAAGTGGAGCAGACATGAAACCAAATATGGAGTTTATGTCAGTTTATGACGACCACTCTGCAAACAAGCCAGAGTCGGTAAACAAAGGTCACATGGAGCTACAATGACCTCGTGTGTTCACGAGCATTCAGCAGCGTCAGAAACGAGGCCGGCCACAGCAGCACGTTGGTTGGTCCAAACCAGAGGAGAGCCAAACATTTTACTGAAGCAGGAGCAGCAACACTTCGACATGTCTTTAATCAAGTAAAACGCAGCCAAGAAGTTACTACAGTAAGAGTACAAAAGTATTTGGTAAAGAGTCTACGCAAGTACTGAGTAACTGATCAAATTATAAAATTACTTCAGATGTAATAAAATATAGAGCTAAGTGCAAATTTTTAAATTTTAAGAATGAAAATAGTTTATGCAAGTAAGAAAAATGAGAAAAATTTTCCAAATCAGTTTCTGTCAATAAAATATTTATGAAACTTTAACAAAAACTGCAGGTGTGTGAAGATTTGTTAAAACATTTTTGTTTTTCAGTCAGTGGATAGAAAACCCAGAAATTTCATTCAAGTGTGGAAATACTTCATAATTAAATTATTCAAGTAAAAGTAAGAAGTATAGCAAAAGCACTCAATTTTTCTCAAAAAGTTACTCAAGTAAATGTAACTGAGTAGATGTAACTAGTTACCGCCGCTCTCTGGTTTAAACCCTCTCTGGTTTAAACCCTCTCTGGTTTAAACCAAACCCTCTCTGGTTTAAACCCTCTCTGGTTTAAACCCAAACCCTTTCTGGTTTAAACCCAAACCCTTTCTGGTTTTAACCCTCTCTGGTTTTAACCCTCTCTGGTTTAAACCCTCTCTGGTTTAAACCCAAACTCTTTCTGGTTTAAACCCTCTCTGGTTTAAACCCAAACCCTCTCTGGTTTAAACCCTCTCTGGCTTAAACCCAAACCCTCTCTGGTTTAAACCCTCTCTGGTTTAAACCCAAACCCTCTCTGGTTTTAACCCTCTCTGGTTTTAACCCTCTCTGGTTTAAACCCTCTCTGGTTTAAACCCAAACTCTTTCTGGTTTAAACCCAAACCCTCTCTGGTTTAAACCCAAACCCTCTCTGGTTTAAACCCTCTCTGGTTTAAACCCTCTC